>NC_081843.1:7007069-7257069 GCF_963259705.1 Myotis daubentonii
CCGAATCCAGGTCAATCTTCCTGAGAACGTGAAATAGACATAGATTCTAGTGTTTTTGTTGTTGTTGTTTCTGAGGAATTAATTTACTTCTGAAGGAGAAATCAACTAAGTCTGCACATAATTGTGGTTCACTATTGGAATTACAACTCTTTTTTTTTCATTCGTTCACCCATACAGAGCGAGAGCTATTTCACTTTTATTTTTAACCAAAAATATTCTGGTCTTTTCTTGTGTTTGTCCTTTTCCTCTCACCTTTCTTTCTCTCGCTCGTTCTTTCTGCTTTTTACTTCAAGTAACACCTATTTTTGTTCTGCTCGTTTCAAAGGTAACAACACACTTATGTTTTAAGCAAGTTGAAAATTATATAAAAGCACTCACAAAAAAATTAGTTACTTTAATCCCACAACCTAATGATATTTCTTGCCAGTTCTTCTATGTTTATATGTAACTAGAGGCCCGGTGCACAAAAATTTGTGCACTCGGGGGAAGGGGCGGGGACCCTCAGCCCGGCCTGTGCCCTCTTGCAGTCTGGGACCCCTCAGGGGATGTCCACCTGTTGGCTTAGGCCTGCTTCCCAAGGGATCAGGCCTAAGCTGGCAGTCAGACATCCCTTTGGCAGCCCGGGAGCCCTCAGGGGATGTCCACTTGCCAGCAGGGAGCAGGCCTAAGCTGCAGTCGGATATCCTTAGCGATGCTGAGGAGGCAGGAGAGGTTCCCGCCACCACTGCTGTGCTGGCAGCCGTCAGCCTGGCTTGTGGCTGAGCAGAGCTCCCCCTGTGGGAGCGCACTGACCACCAGGGGGCAGCTCCTGCATTGAGCGTCTGCCCCCTGGTGGTCAGTGTGTGTCATAGTGACCAGTCATTCCCAGTCGTTCTGCTGTTAGGGTCAATTTGCATATTACCCTTTTATTATATAGGATAGAGGCCTGGTGCACGGGTGGGGGCCAGCTGGTTTGCCCTGAAGGGTGTCCTGGATCAGGGTGGGGGTCCCACTGGGGTGCCTGGCCATCCTGGGTGAGGGGCTGAGGGCCGTTTTCAGGCTGGCCACACCCTCTTCAGGGTGGGGGTCCCCACTGGGGTGCCTGGCCAGCCTGGTTGAGGGCTGATGGCTGTTTGCAGGCTGGGCAAGCCCCCCCAGTTGGGACCCTCACCCCATGGGAGTGTGGCCAGCCTGGGTGAGGGGCTGAGGGCTGTTTTCAGACTGGCCACACCCCTTCAGGGTTGGGGTCCTGCTGGGGTGCCTGGCCAGCCTGGGTGAGGGGCTGAGGGCCATTTTCAGGCTGGCCATACCTGCAGGCTAGAAGCAGGTATCTGAGATTTATTTAGCTTCTATAATTGAAACTTTGTAGCCTTGAGCAGAGCTCAGGGCCAGCCAGAGCAGGTGGGAAGCTTGGCTTCCTCCATTGCCAGGGGCAACCCAAGCCTCCTGCTTGCTCAAGCTCTGTGGCCGCCGCCATCTTTGTGACAGAGTGAAAGAGGGATGGTTAATTTGCATATTACTCTTTTATTAGATAGGATTATCTTGATTCTTTACGAAATTTTAATTGTTACTGTTTCTATTTTAATTTTATGAATAAAGTATATATTTACATGGTTCAAAAGTGATGAATGTACATATCTTAATAATAAAAGCATAATATGCTAATTAGACCCGACAGCTGAACGACCTTCCAGATGTCCTTCTAGACAACCTTCCAGATGAAGCCGCGGCTGTGAGGGCCGAGCCCCTTGCACAGATTTCGTGCATCGGACCTCTAGTTTATGAATAATGTGTACGAATAAGTGGACAAGTTTCCTTTAGCACTTTTTGTACAGATTCCAGTAATAACTACACCCAACCCATGCCAAGTAACCAGTGTCATTAGGTGCCTGTGTATCCTTTCAAAGTTTCTTTAACATATGTTACCACACACATTTTTATTATCCTTCCTTTTTATCATATTAGAGGCCTGGAGCATGGATTCATGCCCTAGTGGGGTCCCTTGGCCTGGCCTGCGGGGACGAGGCCGAAACCAGCCTGGTGCACGGATTCGTCCAGGGCATGTCCGGCCCGTCTTGCCCAGTCCCAATCAGGGCCTATTGGGGCCAGCCAGCTGGGGAGGGACCACAGGAGGTTGGTCGGCTGGGGAGGGACCGTGAGAGGTCTCCAGGGCATATCCAGCCCATCTTGCCCCATCCCAATTGGCCGGACCCCAGCAGTTAGCTAACCTACCCGTCGGAGCGTCTGCCCCCTGGTGATCAATGCATGTCATAGTGACTGGTTGAACGATCAAATGAATGGCTGAACACTTAGCATATTAGGCTTTTATTATATAGAATAGTTTTAGAACAAAACAATATTAAGCACACTATTTTTGCAGTTTTCATGTACAAACATACTTGGACATCTTTTTTTTTTTTTTACAATACAGAGAAAATATCCCTATTTGTCTATAGCTGCATGCTTTTCCATGGTTTTCATTGGCCACCTCTTTATAATTTCCATCGTCAACCTTTGCCATTGCAGACAGCGCTAAGTACGTGGTCCTGGATTTGAGAGTGCTTTTTCTCATTCTGCTGATTATTGTTTTGGACATCACAGGGTAGTTTTCATTCTTTTTACTTTATTTCAAACATTTTTGTTGAGATTTAATTATACAATAAACTGCACATTTTTTAATTGTTGACACTATTACAGAAGTCCCCCATTCCTCCCCCCAACCCCCGCCTTTATCCCCCTCCACCCAGTCCCTGCCCCTCCCCCTAGGCCTTCACCACACTATTGACTGTGTCCATGGCCTATGCATATATGTTCTTTGGTTAATTTCTTCCAGTCCTCCCCACCCCACTTCTCTGAGATCTGTCTGTTCCATGTATCTATGCCTCTGGTCCTATTTAAACTACAAAACTGATAAATTCTCACATCCATTTGCACCTGAAAAACCATCAACTATCACTACAATCAAGATAATGAACATATCTGTCACCCCTAAATATTTTCTTGTGCCATTTTAAGCTCCTCTCTTATATTCACATTCTCAACCCCCAAGAAACCACTGTTCTGCTTTCTGACAATATAATTTAATTTGAATTTGATACGGAATCATACAGGAGGTACCTTTTTTTTCTTCACTCCGCTTAATTATTTCAAGATTCATCATGCTGTTACATGTATTTTTCCTTTTGTTGCCAAGTAGTATTTTTTGTTTATCCATTTGCCTATTGATGGACATTTGGTTGTACCCAGTGTTTGGTTATTACAAATAAAGCTGCTATAAACATTCCTGTACAAGTCTTTTTATGGATATATGTACTTTCATTTTTCATGGATAAATACCTAAGAATAAAATACCTGACCATATGGCAGAGTCTGTTTAACACTTTAGGAAATTGCCAAACTGTTTTTCTAAAGTGGCTGACCATTCTACATTCTATCAGCAATGTCTGACAGAATGACATCTACATTCCAGTTGATCTACATCCTTGTCAACACATGGTATGGTCAGTCTTTTTAATTTTAACCATCCTATCTAATAAAAGGCTAATATGCCTATCGACTGAATGGTGGAACGACTGGTTGCTATGATGTACACTAACCACCAGGGGTCAGATGCTCAATGCAGGAGCTCCCCACTGGTGGTCAGTGGCCTCCCACAGGGGTGTGCCACTCAGCCAGAAGCCCTGAGTTGGGCTCACAGCTGGCAAGCGCAGCAGAGGTGGTGGGAGCCTCTTCTGCCTCCATGGCAGCACTAAGGATGTCTGACTGATGGCTCATCATGGGGAGCAGGCCTAAGCCATCAGTCAGACATCCCCAGAGGGTTTCCCGACTGCGAGAGGGCACAGGCCGGGCTGAGGGGATCCCCACCCCCGCCCCCGAGTGCATGAATTTCATGCACTGGGCCTCTAGTATGATATAACTGATGTTGGATAATTTTGGTTGTAAATTCATCTGCAGCAGGAACTTAATCTGTGGGAATTCTGTGAGGCCTGGATTTAGGTAACTTGCCTTTAGATCAATTTTATGTTGGTGTCTCCAAGGTTCTTCTCTTACGTTATTTCTTATTTTTGGTATATCTGAATTATAAAAGTAGCATATATTCAAATACCCAAGGCACATGAAGATAGCTATGCCTTGGTTATTCATTATTAGGGGCGTCATTTTTTCTTGATCCAGAATTTAGGTCAAATCACACAAGCTACTGTGTTTCCGTGGGTTGTACCGGTAAACATTTTGTTGTTGTTCTACCTTTTCGCTGGGGAGGTACTCTAAGGGCCCTAAGATGATGTAGAAATTTCAGTTTAAGCTCCTCAGACACAAGACTTTGTCTCCTATACCTTCTTGAGGTTACAGTCTTACGGCTGCCAGGTCCCCAACAAGCACCACTTCCCCAAGGATGACACGGCATTCACTCATGTGCTTAGCGCTCTGGTTTTGTGTTTCTTCTTCCCCTTTAGAGAGCTCAGCTACGCACTTAAGGAATGTCTGATATATTTCGCTCAGAATGTCTCCTGATGACTTGGCCCTCCATATTGTCCGGATCAGCAATTTCCAATTCTCAGCCCACCATCCCCAGACTTCCCCCCCTCCACCGTCACTGATGCCCAGGAGGCAACCGCCAAATTCCACGGATGCTGCTTCAGTTAGGACGGGCCCAGGGGCGGGCGAGCTGTGTGGGCCGCACGCACCTTCTCTGCTCTTACTGCGGAGGGTGGACAGAACAGAGCTCTGGTCGGGAGCGGAGGCCTTTACACTGCCGCCCAGACGTCGCAGACATGATCCCTGGCCGACACAGACCCCCAGATTGCCAAGTGACAATCATACCGCCTCCTTCGGGGGGCAGCGTTTACTAGTTAGGGCACCACAGCTTAGTTTCAACCCTAGACTGACGAACCAAAAACCTTCCGCTTGACTCTAAGTCTGCAGCAGAGACAAGCCCCGCAGATCAGATCGGTCCCTTTGGGAGCGGCGGGCTGCATTCCCACGGCGGGCAGAGTGGGGAAGGAGGGCTGGAGGGAGGGAGTCCGGGGAGAGAGACACGGGGGTTGCCATGTTTGCCTGCCTGCGCGCCTGTGACTCAGATCTGCATCTGCTGCCTCTTTACCGACAGCGTGCGCCTCCAGGTTAGACATCTTGTGTGCGATTCAGCAGCGAGTCCCGCCCTCCTCCTGCCACCGCGCCCAGCGCAGCGGGCGCCCCACCGACACGTGTGCAGGGAAAGACGTGGAGTAAATGAATGAGTGAGAAATGGCTGCATTGGGAGGAAACACGCCTAACAGATTTTACGAGAGAGAGAGAGAGAGAGAGAGAGAGAGAGAGAGAGAGAGAGAGAGAGAGAGAGAGAGAACTGCAGGCAGAGCAGAGCCACGTCGCTGAGTGAAGAGCAGACAGCCTAGTGGGAGCGCTGGCCCCACCTGCCTCCCTGCGGCTGGGAAAGGACCGGAAGGCGGGGAGCAGTGCCCTCCGGCCCCTGCTCTGCGAGGCTGGGAAGCCCTGGGGCGGGGAGGCAGCCGCGCTGGTTTCAGAAGGAGGCAGGGTGGTGTGAGCTCAAACGCCCTGCAGTCGCTGGCGACACTTGAGTTCCTCACAAAGGCTGGGATTCGGATGGGGCTGGCGCGGCTCCAAGGCGCAGTGCCTGGGAGGGGGCGCGCATATTAACTATCCCCCAGATCCCAGCCTCCCTGGGCTCCCAGGGCCCTCCATCTGCATCCCTCCCTCCTGCACTGATTGGGGGGGGGCCTCCAGAAACACTTTATCTGTCAGTCTGGGAGCTGGAGTGGGGGGGGGGGCCTGAAGTTGGGCAGATTTGTCTCATCACATGATGGGGGACCTGTATCATGTGATGACTCCGGTGATGTTGGAGACAGCATGTGACTCTCAGGGCTACGTGGGCTCAAAAACAATTTAAATACAAAAACACAAGCAGGTTCCCCTCCTCTCCTTTGCCTCTTGGTCTGGCTCTCCCTGCCTTTGGGTGGGAGCCTGACTGAATGAAAACCCGTCGTCCTCCAGCCACTGGCCTGTGAGCACCGGGGACCTGGAGGCCAGGCCCCTCTGCTGGGGTCTCCGAAGCTGTGCCCATCATTCCGCAGCCCACTGACTCCCAGTCTGGTAAGTTCCTAGCACTCCCAGCCCGCTGCGAGCCGCCCTAGACGGCCTCATTAGCACGCGCAGGGCATCCTGGCCGGCCACGTTGGAAGCAAAGGGCCTCTGGGCCTTGGGGAGCTGGACCCTGGGCCCGCAGCCTCCGGGAGGGGAGCAGTGCAGCTGCCTAGCCAGGCTGGGAGGCCGGGGCTCTGCCTCTGCGCCCTCTCCCCCCTCCCCCCCCCCCCAGCCTGCCTCCCTCCCATCTCTCTCCCTCTGTCTTGCTCCTCTGGGTCTCTCTCCTCAGTCTCTGCCTCTCACTGTCTCCTTCTCCACCCCTCTCACTTCTCTCTTTATTCACCCACTTGCTGTCTCTCTTTCTCTCACCCCCACTGCTTGTCTTAGGACTCCTCTCCCCGTCACCTTTTAAGATTATTTTTCGGACACCCAGACTGCGTGCTGCTTCTGCCCAGAGCCGGAATGCGCAGCTCCTGGGGAGCGGGGATTGGAAATGCACGTTTCTCTCACCACGTCCACGCAGGTGGCCAGGTCCCTGCAGGGTGTGCCTGCGCATGGGCATTAAGGGCGATGGATGCGTTTCTTGGGGTCATCAGAGCCCTGTCTTGGGTGGATGTTTGCTGGCTCCAGACCCCAGCTCAGCGAGGGGATCATCAAGGGACAGTAAGGCCAGCTACCATAGTCGGGAGGCAATGCAATGCTCTCGGACCCCGAATGTCTGACGCTCCGTGGGAGAAATCAGGCCCTAAGGCAGGAGGCAAAATCCAGGGCTCAGTGGCCCGGGCTCGCTCAGGGGTCAGGCATCTTCTGGGGCTGGGCCGGAGTTGGAGGCCACCCTTTGCTGAGCGAGGCGGAGCGCTGGCTGGAGCCAGCCGTGGGGAAGGTTCTGTGGAGGGAGTCATAGCTCTGTCCACAGCCAGAGGAGGAGGTGCTGGCTGTGCCCCGGCTCTGGCTCACTCTTATCCCCGTATGTTGACATCCTTTGGTAAGAAACACTTGCCAGTGATTGAGCACAATCCACCCAACAACTCAGTGAGTGGGTGCTATTTTTATCCCCATTTTACAGATGGGGAAACCGAGGCACAAAGCAGTTAGCTAGGCCACTCAGCCATGCATGACAGACCTGGGATTTGAGCCCAGAGCCTGCACAGTTAACCACTATGACCACCTGTCTCCGAAAAGATCTACACACCTCACTATGTGACAGGTAGTATGCAAAGTCCAGGGCAGCCTCGTGAAAAAAGCCTCCTGTTCTCATGGAGTTGACGGTCCAGCGGAGAAGGCAGCTGTTAAACACGCCATCACACAAGACCTTCTGTCCAACGGGGGTGTTTGCCAGGAAGGAGAATGGCAGGCACCACGAGACTGGAGAGCTGGAGACACACGTCTTCTGGAGGGTGAAGGGGAAGAGTTGGTCACAGGAGTCCCTTCTGCTGATGTCATATTTAAGTTGGGACCCGAGAGAGGAGCAGGAGTCAACAAGGTGAAACGCCAAGAACATTCCGGACAGAGGGAATAGTCTGTGTGAGGGCCTTGAGGGGGAAGGGCTGGGGCCACTTGAGAAGCAGCAACGGTGGTGATGGGCTAGACGGTGTGTGAGCGGCCATGCTAGGAGATGAGGCCCTCCAGGTCACGTGGGCCTCTCTAGGCTTTACTGAGTGGCCTAGGTTTTCCCAGGACCGTGAACAATGAGCAAAGCGTTCTAAGTAGGAAGTAGCACAATTGGATCTGCAATATAGAAAGACTTCTTCAAGGGGTGCATTACAAACCACCCCAAAACACAGTGGCTCAAAACAACAGCATTGATGGCTCATTATGCTGGGAGCCGGCAGTTGCAGCAAGGATCGCCTGGACAGCCGCTGCCCCTGCCTGCGTCACGCGTGCAGCAAGTCAGCTGACGGGCTGGCTGCAGGTGTTGGTCTCAGATGGTCTGACTGTGTGCCGCTGATTGGCAGGAGCAATTGAAACTGACCAGACCATGTGACTCCATGTGGAGGGAGCTGGCCCAGTCTTCTCCACCGGGCAGCTGGGTTCCAAAAGCAGCAAGAGAGAGGGAGCCCCGGAACACAGAACTTCCCCAGCATCTGCTTATGTCACGTTTGCTAGCGTCCCATTGGCCTAGACAAGGCGGGTGGTCAAGGGATGGAGAGATATTGCGCCTATTTCCATTCTTCTGCACGAATTCAAGTCGATAAGCTTGGGAATACTGTCCTCCTCCATCATGGGAGGAACTGGAAGCCAGGAGGAAACCTGGTACCAACTTTGCTGTGATGGGAGATGAACTTAGACTTGGTCATATGTCAGACTTTGTCTTCTGCTTAGAACAAGCAGGGGCCTGAGCGTCAGTTTGGGATGTGGACCAGGAGGGTGTATCTAGAACAGTGATGGCCAACCTATGACACGCATGTCAGAGGTGACACGCAAACTCATTTTTTTGGTTGATTTTTCTTTGTTAAATGGCATTTAAATATATGAAATAAATGTCAAAAATATACATCTTTGTTTTACTATGGTTGCAAATATCAAAAAATTTCTATGTGACACGGCACCAGAGTTAAGTTAAGGTTTTTCAAAATGCTGACACGCCGAGCTCAAAAGGTTCGCCATCACTGGTCTAGAACGTGGTGTAGAAATGCCTCCTCCTCTTCTCACAGGGTGTTGGGGGATGACGTGGAGTCCAGGAGAACGTGTGAGATTGTTGCCCTAGAATAGAACTGGGGCCACATGGAACTCGGAATGTGTTGTGTGAGGGTTCTAGACAAGGCGAGAGCACGTGCAAAGGCCCTGAGGGAAGGAAGTAGATGGCTTGCTTGGGAAATAGGAGCCAGTTTTGTTTAATGTAATTAATTATAGTGGACATGAAATGGGAGCAGACAGATCAGAAAAATGCTTTGAGAGGTAGAAAGAAGAAGCCATGCTGATGGATTTGATAGGAGTTGAAGAAAAGGGACACGTGAAAGAAGCCCCCATTGGTAATGCTGTTTCCTAAGGAGGAAAGACTAGGAGAGAATTACTTTGGGGGGCGGTGGGCCAGGGGAGAAGGGCAGAAAACATCAAGCATTACATCAACTGGGTCAAATGTTGCTCAGACACAGGTAATTGAAGTCAGGAGAGTGTCTATTTGACTTGGCAGCATAGAGGTAGTTGAAGACGTTGACAAGCGCAATTTTGGTGAAGTGGTGAGAACGGAAATCACATTGGACTGGGTTAAGGAATGAAGGTAAATGAACTGTAAAAGGGATAATAAAGCAGGCAGTATTTAGGTATTGGTCAGGATCAGGGGAACTGTCTTCATTTTACGTTTGCTTAAAAAATTCAATAATATCAGGAGTCTCTAGATCGTGTAAACTCTTGGAGTGGTCCAGTTGAAAGGGAAGGGGATCTAAAATGTGTGTGAATGAACAGGTTATGATATATTTTAATTTTTAAAATATGTTTGTATTGATTCTTTAGCTAGAGAGGAAGGAAAAGGGAGGAGAGACAGATAGAAACATCAATGAGAGAGAAACATCAATTGGCTGCCTCTTGCACGCCTTCCACTGGGGATCGAGCCCAAAATCCAAGCATGTGGCCTGACCAGGAATTGAACTGGTAACCTCTTGGTGCATGGGTCAGTGCTCAATCCACTGAGCAGCACTGCAGTTATGTGAAAGCTTGTATATTTGGTGTTGAAAGGACAAAGAGTTTCCTATCTGTCAACTTTTTTTTTCACCATGAAGGAAAGGGCAAGGTCATTAGCAGAGATAAAAAGAGACAGGACGAGGGAAGAGGAGAACATATGCAATGGGCACCCGGGAGCAGCAGAAGCAAGTGCTGTAGTGAAAGAAGAGAGTCGCTGGGCAGAGCAGAGGGCAGCAGAGAGCGTGTCATGGGCAGCTTTCTCCAGGACCATTCGCATGCTTGGGTTCAAGCACCGGAAATGGTAGCGTGCCCTTGGGTTAAGTTTTGCTGGACACGCTCCACAGAAGAGAAAGGGAAAGGATGTTGACGAAGTCGATGAGGGTGTGACTGCCGAGAGGAGCCGCAGAGTGCAGCTGGGTCTGAATGGGATGGACCGTGGAAGGGGTAGGCTCCGTGGAATAGAGGTGAGGAGGAGGTGGAAAGCGGTGTCCTTGGAGGTAGTCTGTCCTCAGCAACCCATGGAGCTTGTTAGAAATGCAGAATCTCAGCCCCACCCCAGATCTGCTGAGTCCACACCTGCATTTTACCGGATCCCCAGTGGGTCATATGCACATTAAAGATTGAGAAGCAATGATTGAGATTGGCCTGTGTGTGTGTGGGGGGGGGGAGCTGCTATTTTGGGCAAGGGGGGAAGGGAATGAACCCTAATTTTTTTTTTTTTCCAAAACAGATCTTGATTTAGCAAAAGTTTTTTTGGCCTGTTTTTTTAGTTTAATTTTTAGTATGCAAAATTTCAAACATTAGAATTTCATGAAGCCCAGCATACCATCGGTAGCTTCAGTAATTTCAGCTCGTGGCCAATCCTGTGCTCTTTATACCACGCCTCCCACCCAGGATTATTTTGAACTGAATCTTAAACTGATTTAATTTCACCCATAAATATTTCATTAACTAGTCTAAAAGACAGGGACCGCCCCCTTTTGAAACGTAGCCACGAGGCCATCACCACATCCCGATAGACTCAAGAATCAACCGTGATACCATCAGATACTCAGCTCACAGATCTGCAGTTGACAGAATATATCATTTGAATGGGCTCCAAACAAGGCCGGCGCGTGGCAATAGGCTAATCATGTCTCTTAAGTCGTATAATTTCCCGGCTCCCCCTGTATCTCCTGTTCCCCCTTGAAGTTTGCTATTGAAGAAACAAGCTAAGCTGCCCTTTACATTTCCCCCAGGCCTAGGCTTTGGTGATGGATTGCTCCCGCTGCCTTTTAATATGTTCCTCTCCCCTGCGTGTCTCTGTAAGCTGGTCATTAGACCGAAAAGAATTGCTTTTGAAAAAAAAGTTTATGGTGAGATATATCACATAAAACGTATATAAGATATATATGTGCAGCCTAAAGAATAAAATGACCCTTGTAACAGCCACCTCGTGCCTTAGAAGCCTGCCAATGGCACCTGCTCATTTTCCCTGGAGGTAAACTCCATTTTGACTTTCCTAATAACAAGTTTTCTGCTAGTTTTATCACCCACGTGTGCATCCCTAAGCAATAGATTATTTAGTTTATTTTTCAACTTTTTTTTGAGTTGTTTGTAAATGTAATCATATCACAGATATTTTTGTGACATTAATTTTGCTCAATATTTTACTGCTGTTGTTGAGATTCATCCGCATTATAGTGTGTAGCTACCGGTCGTTTATTTTCACTGACGAATAGTAATCTATCGTGTGGATGTGCCACAGTTTATTTATCCGTCCTACTCTCGGTGGGCGTTTGGACCCCAGTTTGGGGGGCTGTGAACAAAGCTGCCACGCCCGCTCTCGGTCACCTGTGCAGGAATGGCTCCCGACGCGCGTCTGGGAGGGAAGTGCGGGGCACAGAGTGTACCGAAGTTCAACTTTCCAAACGATGCCAAACTGCTTTCTGCAACTCGATTTTGTTCCTTTCCAATCCTTACACCTTTTGATTTATTTTTGTTGCCCTATTCTACCAACTAAGGCTTCTAATACAATACAATCGACATGGTTGCTGGAATACGGTCTCATTTTTATCTCAAAGGGAACGCACTCAATGTTACACAGTTAGGCAACATGTTTGCTGATGGGGTTTTTAGAAGTTTGTTTGTTTTTTATCAGATTAAGAAAATTCCTCTCTCTTTTTGGGTTAGAGTTTGTGTTTGTTTGTTTTTTAACCATGAATGTTTTATTTTAATTTTATCTTATTTTTTTCTTTCCTTTGAAATTGTGAAATGATTTTCCTACTTTATTCTTGGAGTGTAGTGAATTATATTAATCTTCTTTGTTATCCCAGCTTTATTGACATATTATTAGCATGTAACATGTAAGTTTAAGGTGTACACATGGTGATTTGATACACATCCATGGTGATATGATTACCACCATAGCATTAACCAACACCTCCATCCCATGACATGATTACCGTTTTGTATGTATGTGTGTGGTAATGACATCTAAGACCTACTCTTAACAACTTTCAAGAATATAATACAGTATCGTTAAAGTCATGATGTAGCACATTAGGGCCCCAATTTACTCATCTCGTAGCTGGAAGTTTATACCCTTTGAGCCACATCCCACCATTTCCCCACCTTGTAGCCCCTAGCACCCAGCATTCTACTCTATTTTTGTGAGGTCAAATTTTTATATTTCACATGTAAATGAGAGCAAACAGCATTTGTCTTTATCTTATTTCACCTGGCACAATGCCCATTCATGCTGTTACAAAAAGCAGGCGTTCCTTCCTTTGCATGGATGAATAATATTTATTGTATATATGTGCCATAGTTTCTTTACCCACCCATCCATGGACACTAAGCTTGTTTCTCTGTGTTGGCTGCAGTAAACATGGGGGTGCAGCTATATCTTTGAGACAGTGATTTTATTTCCTTCAGATAAATACCCAGAAGTACAGTTGCTGAATATAGTAGTTTTAATTTTTTGAGGAATCTCTATACTGTTTTTCATAGTAGCTGCCCCAATTTACATTCCCATCAATAATGCGCCATCGCCTGGAACCTATATGTTCATGTTGACCAGCGTCACCCCAGTAAATTTAATTAAAAAACAACAATGCATCAGGTTCCCCTTTCTCCACATCCAGGCCACAACTTGCCCCTTGTCTGTTCGCTAATAGCCATTTGACAGGTGTGAGGTGATGTTTCATTGTGATTTTGATTTGCCTTCCCCTGATGATTTATTTTTGTTGCCCTATTCTACCTTCCCTTAATTACATTTGTTATGTACCTGTTGGCCATTTGTATGCCTTCTTTGGAAAAATGTCTATTCAATTCCTTTGCCCATTTTTGAAAATCCTCACCTACGGATACATTTTTATTGACTTTAGAGAGAGGGGGGGAGCGAAACAGAGCAAGAGAGAAGAGAGAGAGAAACATTGATTGGTTGCCTCTTGTATGCGCCCAGATGGGGGTTTGAACCTGCAATCTAGGTGTGTGCCCTGACCAGGAATCCAACTACCGTGTTTCGTGGACAGGACGACACTCCAACCAACGGAGCTGCTCAGCCAGGGCCCTTTGCCCATTTTTAATTGGATTCTTTTTTTTTTCTTTCTGTTGAGCTGTACGAGTCCCTTATTTGGATATTAACCCCTTCACAGGTCGATGGCTTACAGATATCCCCCCCCCCACCCCCACCCCCCATCGGTTCTTTTCCTTTAGTTGACTTTTGTTGTGCGGAAGCATTCTAGTTTGGTGTCGTCTCGTTTACTGATTTTCTCTATTGTTGTTTGTGCTTTTGCTGTCATGTGCTAAAGTTTGTTTCTAAGACCCATATCAAGGAGCTTTTCCCATATGCTTTCCTCCTCAAATAGTTTTACCACTCAGGTCTTACATCAGAACCTTGCTTCCATTTCCAGGTAGTTTTGTGAGTGGTGTTAAATAGGGGTCCAATTTAATTATTTCGCATGTGACTGTCCAGTTTTCTTAGCACCATTCACTGGAGAGACTGTCCTTTTCCCATTGCATGTTCTTGGCTCCCTTGCCAAACATGAACTGATTGTATACATGTGGGCTTATTCTGGGCTCTCAGTTCTGGTCCATTGGTCTATGTGTCTGTGTTTATGCCAGCACCATGCTGTTTTGGTTGCTATAGCTTTGTAATAAAGTTTGTGGGTGAGGATATTCAAGGTGTTACCCAATTCTAGGTCAAAAACTGTCAGCCTGTGGATCTTGTTTTGAATTAACAGACAACATCAAGGAGCTGTCATTAGGAGAAATGCAGACAGGTGGTTTAAGGGTTCCTGTACGTCAAGCATATCAAACTTCAAGGGTCACACAGGCCAAATAAACAAGGTTGAAGTGTATGTGGCTGCAAAAACATAAAAGCTTCCATTTTCATAGAAACGTAGGTTTATTTTGATAGAGACATGCTGAATACAAAGGGCTGAAATAAATGAGTCATCATTAATATAAAATAATAGAACATTCTAATAAGAATTAACATTTTTTCTTGAACATTAATTTACCAGACATTGAATAACTGCACAAATTAATAAGCGTAATGCAAACAAATCTATTTTTCTTGTTCTCCGAAAGCAAAATATTTCCTGTTGCGCACACCAAACAAGTCAGTCCAAGACTAATGATGTGGCCTTTAGCTGCTAAAATATTTGCTGCTAATATTAGTGGAGAGAATGGTGTGCCTGCACGTAAGGCGGGTAAGGGAAATGAATGCAACACGATTATAGTCATCAGTCATTAGCGAACGTTGTAGTTCGTTATTAATAACTAGAGGGCCGGTGCATGAAATTCGTGCAAGGGGCTCAGGCCTCGCAGCCGTGGTGGCTTGCCTCGGCCCTCATAGCCCCAGCTTCATCCGGAAGGTCTTCCGGAAGGATATCCAGAAAGTCGTTAGTCTTTCTGGCCCAATTAGCGTATTACACTTTTATTTTTATAGACTAGGGGCCCAGTGCATGAATTCATGCACCTTGGGCCATGAGGCTGCAGTAGTCACAGGGGCGAGTCTCTGCCCATCCTCTGTGCCACCACCTGACCCCTCCTGCCACGGCCCTCCATCCCCTGTCTGCTGGCAGCCCAGCTCCCGCTGCCACCGCTCCCACACTCTGACTGCGCAGAGCCATTGGGGCTGGTGCCATCAGCGGGTGCGATCGGCAGCTGCTGCCCCAATTGCCCCTCGCCGCTTGCAACCGCTGATTAACAAAGAGACAGCATCAAGGAGCTGTCATCAGGAGAAATGCAGATGGCATCAAGTGATCAGGACCGGCGCAGTGTACTGGCAGCAGGTGTGAGTGGCGGCTCTGGTGCCAGCTGCAGGTGTGAGCGGGGCTGGTGCTGTCAGTGGGTGCGAGAGGCGGCTGCCAGCCCCAATTTCCCCTCAGGAGCAGGAGAGGTGGAGAAGCCCTGAGGGGTGATCAGGCTGGCAGCTGCTGCTCGCACCCGCTGACGGTGCTGAGTGATTGGGGCAGCGCCAAGTGCCGGCAGTGGGTGTGAGTGCTGGGGGGGACCGTGGCGCACAGGAGGAAAGAATTTTCAGTAACCACCAGAGGCTTGCCCTGATGACAGCGACCGCCGCCCCACCTTGGTCTAGCACAGTGGTTCTCAACCTGTGGGTCGCGACCCCTTTGGGTGTTGAACGACCCTTTCACAGGGGTTGCCTAAGACCATGGGAAAACACATATATAATTACGTATTGTTTTTGTGATTACTCACTATGCTTTAATTATGTTCAATTTGTAACAATGAAATTGGGGGTCACCACAACATGAGGAACTGTATTAAAGGGTCGCGGCATTAGGAAGGTTGAGAACCACTGGCTAGCATCTCCACTCACCTGCTCCACCATCCCGCCGTGGCCGACGCCCACCATGTTCCACGCACACCCCCTGGGAAAAGCACACATCATAGCAACTGGTTGTTCGGTTGTTCCGCCATTTGTTCTATTTGCATATTAGCCTTTTATTGTATAGGATTATGTATAATAGGCTATTGTAAAAATTAAGTTACAAAATTTTCATTAAAATGTTTCTTACATAGCGTTATATGGACTGGGCCGCAAAAATATTTGTTGTGGGCCACATGCAGCCCACGGGCTGCGCGTCTGACATGCTGGCTGTACATACACCTCTCCCCAAGTTTCTAACTTCTGTTCTCCCAGCTCATGGATATGCACCAAGACTAATTTGTTGTAGCGGCGCAGGATGTGATGAAGTCAGTGGTGGGTAGCATGCCCACAAAACTTTGCTTCTTGCTATCCCAGGAGCGGGCAGCTTGTACACCACTAATTACTAAAGTAAAGAAGGCAGGGAACTATTAAATTCAACGGATTTGGAGCCTGTGGGATCAGGTTATAGCAGCGACAAGACATTATGGCATAGACATGCGCTGTTGGATTCTGGGGTTTCTCGAGGAGGCTCATTTTCCAGAACGGGGAGCGACTCAAGAAGTAACCATCCCCATTGCAAGAAGCAGGTGGTTGGTTCATGCTAGCAAGCTCACTCTCTTCTTTCCTAATGAAGGCCTTTACGGCTTTAAGCTTCCTTTTTAGTTTTGGTATGCCGGGCTTCCATTTTTATTTGTGTCAAGGTATTTTTATTTCCCTTTTGTTTTTCCTTCTTTGACCCGTTGCTTGTTCCAGCGTATGTTGTTTAATTCCCTCACATTTGTGAACTTGCCAGTTTTCCTCTTGTAACTGATGTCTGGTTTCATGCCATTGTGGTCAGAAAAGACACTTGTCATGGTTTCAGTCACCTTGCATTTGCCAAGGCTTGCTTTGCAAGCTGACCCAGCAGACACTCTGTTTCAGAGCGCAGTCTGTGTGTGCTTGCAAGGAATGTGTATCCTGCTGTTGTTCAGTGGAAGGCTCTGTGCATTAGATTTAGTTCAAGTCCAATGTTTGCTCACTGATTTTTCTATCTGAATAATGTATCCACTATTGAAACAGGGTATTAGAGGCCCCTGTTATTATTGTATTACTGCATATTTCTCCCTTTAGGTCTATCAGCATTTGCTTAAAGTACTTAGGCACTCTAATAGTGGGTGCGTATGTATTACAATTGTTATATTTTCTTGATGAATTAACACTTTATCTATATATATAAAAGCCTAATATGCTAAGTGTCTGACCGTCGACCGCTTGACCAGTCGCTATGACATGCACTGACCACCAGAACACAGGTGCTCCAACCAGTAGGTTAGCTTGCTGCTAGGGTCTGGACAATCAGGACTGGGCGAGATGGGCTGATTGCCAGCTAGGCCGAGGGACCCCACCCATGCACAAATTTGTGCACTGGGCCACTAGTCATTATATAATGGCCTTACTTGTCTCTTACTATTGCTTTTGATTTAATGGCATTTTATTGTTTTCAAACTGTTTTTGTAGTTTCCTTTTTTGTTGTTGTTTTGTTTTCTCTTCTTTTGCTCTCTTACATTGAGAATTGATAATTTTCTCTAGTGGTATCTTTGATTCCCTTCTCTTTATCATAATTTTGTATATCTATTGTAGGTTTTTGCTTTGTGGTTACCACAAGGATTGCATAAAACATCTTATAGACATGACAGTATTTTAAGCTAAATTTGATTGCACACAAAAACTCTACCCTTTTACTTCCCCTATATTTTATGTTTTTGATCTCTCAATTTATCTCTTTTATGTTGTATATCCATTAACAAATTATTGTAGCTATACTTATTTTTTTAATAAGAAAATGTTTATTTAGAAAGTCACAGAGGTACAAGTGCGCCATGGAAGAAATGAGCTCAGGAAATAAGTTACAGCCAAAGAAGGGCCCGTGGAGCTTGGGAGAGAGAGCGAGGCCAGGAAAACGCACCTGGGGAAGGTGTTGGGGAAGCGCCAGTGGGCTCCATAGAGAAAGCCTCCTAGCTGTACTTATTTTTAATGCTTCTGTCCTTTAAACCTTGATGCTGTAGTTAAGTGGTTATCATGCCACCGTATTACAGTATTAGAGTATTCTGAATTTGACTCTAAAGCTAGCATTACCAGTGTGTCTTATATTTTCATGTTACTAATTAGTTTCCTTTCATTTCTGCTTGAAGAACTTTTCTAGCATTTCTTGTAAGACGGGTCCAGTGATGATGAACTCCTTCAGCTTCTGTTTGTGTTTGAGGGAATCTTCCCTCGCCTTCATTTCTCATAGGCAAGTTTGGCTTCGTCCAGAAGGTCGTCCGGACAGTGGTTCTGCTGTTCGGCTGTCTGGTCTACTTAGCATATTACTCTTTTATTATTATAGACTAGTGACCTGGTGCATGAAATTCGTGCACATTAAAAGGGAATTAATTAGAGGAGATATTTTAATATTGCTATTTGCCCTTTATAATAAAAGTGTCAGAGATGAAAGAAAATTAGTAAAATGTATATGATAATCTTCCTCCTGTCAGAGTCTGGAGCATGCCACGGGAACCAGAGTCAAGTCCTTGCCCACCCACGTGCACCTTGAAATCGTGTGAGACCCAAACCTGGCTGGCCCCACCCCCATTGGGCTAGATCCAGATCTGGCTGGCCCCACACTCGTCAAGCCCCGCCGGGTGGGGGGGCATGGCCTGAGGTCCCCTGGCCTGGCACCGGGGTAGGGGGCATGGCCTGAGGTCCCCTGGCCTGGGCCAGGATGCACAGCCTGAGGTCCCCTGGCCTGGGCCAGGAGGCACAGCCAGGGCAGGGTGCATGGCCAGAGTTCCCCCATCCAGCCCCGCCGGGCAGGGGTTGCGCCCTGAGGTCCCCCATCAAGCCCCACTGGGAAGTACGGCCTCAGGTCCTCTGGCCCGGCTCTGGGTGGGGGATGCAGCCTGAGGCCCCCCATCAAGCCCTGCTGGGCAGTGGGTGCAGCCTGAGGTCCCCCAGCATGGGGGACATGGCCTGAAGTCCCCTGTCAAGCCCCACCAGGCGGGGGGCGCAGCCTCAGGTCTCCTGCCCCAACCCAATGCAACGCAGCCTCAGGTCCCTGCTGATTGCTCATTAAGGCTCGTAACGGGAACTTGGCCTCCACTGTGGGCACAGCCATCTTGTGTTATGGAATCCCTGCCTCTGCTGTGGGCGCAGCCATCTTAACCGTTATGGTGTGACGGTCAATTTGCATATTCCCTCTTTATTCTATAAGATAAGCTCTCTGCCTGTTTCCCCCCTCTATTCTCCTCCTGGAACTCCAAATACAGAATTTTTTTTTTAATTTTTCTTTTTAATCCTCACCCGAGGATTTTTTTTTCCATTGAAAGTGGAAAGGAGGTGGGGAGAGGAGAGAGAGGGAGAGAGAGAGAGAGAGAGAGAGAGAGAGAGAGAGAGAGAGAAAGAAACATTGATGTGAGAGAGACAAATTGACCACATGCCCTATCAGGGCTGGGGATTGAACCTGCAACCGAGGTACATGCCCCTGACTGGGAATCAATCCCATGACCCTTTGGTGCAAGAGCCAATGGCTCTAACCACTGAGCAATGCCGGCCAGGGCAGAGATTATTTCTTTTAATGGTAACCCATAATTTCCATAGACTTCCTTTATCTCTTTCCTTCTTTTTTCTTTTTGCTCCTCTGACTATATGATTTCAAATGATTTACCTTCTAGCTCACTATTTTTTTCTTCTGCTTGGTTGAGTCTGCTGTTGAAGCTTTCTATTGATTCTTCAGTTCAGTCACTTTAGTCTTTAAATCTAGGATTTCTCTCTCTATTTAATGGTGTCTATTTCTTTGTTGAACTTCCCATTTTGTTTATGCATTGTTTTCCTAATTTTATTTAAGTTGTTTATCTGTGTTCTCTTGTAGTTCATGGCATTTCTTTAAGAGGATTATTTTGAATTATTTATCAGAAAATTAATAGATCCATTTCTTTAGGGTCAGTCACTGGAGTTTTATTAGTTTCAATTTGCTGGTGTCATGCGTTCTGGGTTATTCACGATCCCTGTGGCCTTGCATTGGTGTCTGTACAAATGAGGAAGGAGGCACATCTTCTGGTCTTTACAGTCCGGCCTCAGCAGGCAAAGCTCTTCACCAGTCAGTCCGCCCAGAGTATCTCTCTCACATCGATGTTGCTCTCTCTCTCTCGCTCTCTCTCTCTCCCTTCCACTCTCTCTAAAAACCAATGGAAAAATACCCTCTGGTGAGGATGTTAAAAATAACAAATTTTTAAAAAAACAAATTCACACATTTTCAGGGGTGCAGGCTGAGGTGAGTGCATCAGACTGTTACCTTCTACCTTCTCTTCAGAGAGAACATAACTAGCCGTCTCACTTACAGCTTCCTAGTTACAGCAGATCTGAAGACGTGCTCTTGTCACCTTGGTAGAGCTGTGTTGTTGTTGTTGTTAAAGAACAGTTCATTGATTTTTAGAGAGAGAGGAAAGGAGAGAGAGAGAAACATCGATGTGAGAGTGCGATATCCTTGGGCTGCCTACTGCACGTGCCCCACCAGAGCCTACAAACTGGGCATGTGCCCTTGACCAGAAATCAAACAGGGACCTCCTGGCACATGGGATGATGCCCAACCAACTGAACCACACAGGCCAGGGGACCTGTGTTTTCTAAGTATCCATAAATATCCCTACTATCTCTCAGAGAAAGTGAATTATAAACTTTACCTATTTCCCTGGGTCTCACTCTTGGAGAGTAAATTGGAGAGGGTGAAATAGAGAACAGATTCCCTGTGCCTTGTGGAGTTAACTAGTTGCTGTTATAGACAAATTGAGAATTAATATTATTCTCCAACCACCTGAGAGTAACATTTTAAGTAAGGAATTGCGCATTCATTGAGGCAAAAGTCAGTAAGTGGAGCCAACTGATGACAGACACAGTGTAATAAATTATGTTCTGTCATATTGTAATTCTTAACAACTCAGCTGTCACTCAGGACCGTTTTGCATCTTCGTCTGGAGAATGGAAAGATGTAAAATTTAGGCTGATGTTACAGACAAGGTGAAAATGCTGGCGTGTGGAAAGACTTCACGGAGAAGACTCTTAAACTGAGTCCTGAAGGGGAGTGAAAGTTCACGCAGGTGACACGGGGAGAAATGAAGGACATCATACCAGACAGAGGGAGCAAGATGGGCACAGTGACAGGCAGCAGGTCACCACCTGGGGAGCTGAGGGGGTTGCGGCTGGGCACACAGGCTATGCACGCCTGTGAGGGAGCACAGAGGGGAGGTCGAAGAGGCAGAGTCGGGAGCCAAGTAAATGGTCTTTAGGAGCCAGGCGCACTTGGGTGCACTTTCCTGCTCGGCCTCTTACCGGCTCTGTGACCTCGAGCAAGAACTGTAGTCATTCAGGGTCCCCCATCCGTACATTCACAGCGGCAACACTGTGAATGCTTAGGGTTAGTGTGCATCTGACCTGTGACAATCCATGTGTGATGCTTAGAGTGGCACCTGGTCACATGCTGCCATGCAAGGTCTCAGGAAATGAAAACTGTTGTTGTCATACTAATCAAGGGACCTCATATACCATGTCAAAGAGTTCAGGCTTTATATTCAAGGTCATGGTTTCTAAAATGTGATCTATTTGTAAAGCAAATGGTCCTCAAGTGGGTTGGCAGTTTATGTGGCAGAAGCAATGAAGATATGTGCTTAAGAATTTTTAAACTTTGTCTAGCTGGTGTGGCTCAGTGGTTGGGTATCAACCCATGAACCAGGAGGTCACGATGGTTTGATTCCTGGTCAGGACATATGCCTGGGTTTCAGGCTCCATGCCTAGTGTGGGGTGTGCAAGAGGTAGCTGATCAATGATTCTCTCTCATCGCTGATGTTTCTATCTCTCTCTCCCTTCCCCTCTGAAATCAATAAAAATATTTTTTTAAAAAGATTTTTTTAACTTTGAAATGGAAGAAAAGTTGTCAAATACCATTTATTCTTAATAATAGTTCAAGTATGCAGATGGCTCAAATTGGTCTAACAATTTTATTTTACTATTATTATTATCCTATATAATAAAAGCGTAATATGCTAAGTGTCCAACCAATCAGTCGACCGAATGGTTGACCACTTGACCAGTCGCTATGATGCACACTGACCACCAGGGGGCAGACGCTCTGACCAGTAGGTTAGCTTGCTGCTGGGGTCTGGCCAATCGGGACTAGGCGAGAGGGCCAGACACACCCTGGAGCCTTCCCATGGTCCCTCCCCAGTCAGCCAGCCAACCTCTTATAGTCCCTCCCTGGCCGGCCAGCCCTCATCAGCCCTGATCAGCCCAGATCACCAGCCAGGCTGAGGGACCCCACCCATGCATGAATTCATGCACTGGGCCTCTAGTTATTTTTATAATTCTTTACTAGAGGCTGGGTACATGAAATTCATGCGGGGGGGGGGGGGTTGTCCCTCAGCCCAGCCTGCGCCCTCTCGAAATCTGGGACCCCTTGGGTAGGGTCCCTAGGCCTGGCTGATGATCAGGGCCTATGGGGGCTTTCCGGCATCTAGCCCCATCCCTGCCTCTGCCACAGCTTGCCATCTGTGCGGCACTGCCCCCCTCCCCTGCCAGATGCCTCCTTCTGCAGTCAACAGGCATGGGGTGCCTGGGCCTCCCTCTGTGAGGTGATTGATGGCAGGGGCCCCCAGATCTATTGCCCTGCAGAGGGAGGCCCCACCCACCCCCTGCAGCGTTGCCAGCCTGGTGGCCTGGGCCTCCCTATGTGGCCACAGACCGGGGGTCCGCGATCAATTGCCGTGTGCAGAGGGTGGCTTGGACCTCCCTCTGCGGGGCAATCGTGGGCCGATGGCAGGGTCCCTGACCAATCGCATCGCAACCGCCTTGGCTGGCCTGGTGCCAGTGCATGTCATAGTGTGGTTGTCCAGAATGTCGTCCGGATGGTCGTTCTGCTGTCCGGTCATTCGGTCGATGTGCATATTACGCTTTTATTATTATAGATTGTTGAAAGTATTACACATATGTCCCCTGGTCAGACTCTTAACAAGATGTAGTTAAAACTCAGTTGCTAGGATAGCTTGTTTTAGCAGTGTCATGTGCACGTTATTGTTTATGTGTGTAAAATTCACATTACTTTATTGTTACTATTATGCTGTGTTATGGCTCTGATTAACAAAAATAGATTAATGACTAAAAAGTGGTTTCCTGAAGTGCAGAAGCGATGATAAAAATAGTAGGACAAACACTGCGGCTCAGAAGCACAGTGAGGACTCCGGGATCTGTCGGGACAAGAGCATCTGCGCGTGTGATGATCTCACCCGAGCAGCCAAAGCAAAAGTGTGAATGAGAAGCGTGGCTGTGAATACCTAAAATCTGGTTCTATTCAACAAGAGCGTTATCCCCTCTTGTCAACAAGCTTGTAAAAGCAGCCTCACATTCAGGACAAATGGAATGCTCGGAGAGAAAGCAAAGTCGCCCAAGCAAAACGAAGGAAAGGGTTGTCTGCTGCATCGCACCACGGCACACACGGGCGTGGGGGGGCTGCTGTTATTGCAGTGAGGATGGCCGATATCTGTCTGGCTGAGTGAAACCGCCAGTGGGAAAAGCATGACCCGCTGTTTGCGTCTCAGGGGTGTGTACATGAATTAGAAAGATACACTTGATAATGTGAGTTCTGTTGATCAATGAATCCAGAATTATTTTTGTGAGACATGGTGCCGATTAGACGTGTACTGGAGAAAACGCTGATGGGGCCCCAGTCATGTGTCCAACAAAGAGGTGCATCTGTTTTTGTATAATAAGGTAAAAAACAATGGCAGACCCAGTCTTTTAAATAATAAGAATTCATTTGTCTCCTGAGTCTGCAGGCCAGCGGTGGCTCTTCCCATCTCAGCTAGGCTCACTGGGGTCAGTGATGAGAATGGGCGGGGCCGCCAACTACATAATTTGTGGAGCTCAGTGCAACATAAAACTCAGCATCCCTTATTCAAAACGTATTGATGATTTCAAGATGATGACAGCAGAAGCAAGCCTGGAGCCTTTCTTAGCACAGGACCCTGTGTGACTACCCAGGTCATGTGACCATGAGGCCAGCCCTGGCTGTGGGTCGAGCAGGAGTCAGCTGCTCTCGCTGGGTTCTTTCACACGGGTGGGTATGAGCAGGCTCTTGGCTAGTCTGGGATGAGAGACTTAGCTCGGACCACTGGGGTCACTCGCCCTCTTCATGGATCTTGCCCTTCAGCAAGCTGGCCCACGCATGCTCCGTGGCGCGGGCACACGAGCAGGAGCAAGCACACCCAGGTATGCAAACACTACCAGGCCTCTGCTTGTACCACATTCACTGGCCTCTCCCTGGGTCACAGCAGGTCACGTGGCCCGCTCAGAGCGGGAGTGGGACGATGCTCTAGCATTATATGACAAAAGGATGGCTGCAAGGAGGGTTGAAGACCTGGGGTGACTTTTGCCATCTACCTCATGTGACTACTCAAATATGGTGGTGTCTGAGAGCTGAATTATCCACGTGTATTTACTTAGAGCAGTGCGCATCCTATCTTACTCGAAGAGGCAATGAAAATTGTTAGCGCTATCACATCTCCGTCACTGAGCCAGTCTTTGCTGTGTGTGTGTGCGGGAAAATGGATGGCTTGTACCCAACCTGCTCTCCCTCCCCGGGGGAGGCACTGGTGTGCATAATTGAAGTGAGCGAGGAGAAGAGATTTCTTTATGACATGAGAATGCCACAGAAGACCAGACATCCATCTGGCCCTTGTCATTATCAGTGTTGAGAGGAAATGGTATCTGTGATTTCAAATGGGGCGTCAACACGCTGCGGTCAGTGGCTTGAAAAGCGTGAACCTCTCATTTCAGGCTGAACATAATAGGGTATCAGGGCTGAGGATAAGGTGTCAGGAAATGGAACTGTGATAAGGTGACCTCGTCTGCAGGCATTCACTCTCTCCTACCATGTGATATTCTTCTTTCTCTAGAGAGACGATCGATGACATGTTATTGGGCCTATTTAAAAATCACACGCAATGCCAGAAAACACAGACATTCTTTCCAGGGCTGAGTGCAAACAGAGGCCACTAGGAATGCCTTTGCAGCTGCCCCCCATGTTTACACAGCCAGCCGCCAGCTCTGAAGGAGGTGTGGCCTTTGACTCAGCTGCTCCCGAAAGCCGTCTTCAATGAGAAACTGCACACTGTTTTTAGGTGCATGTCCCACCCAACTATACAAAACCCTGTCAGGGCCCCAAACATTTGCTCCTTTACCTAAGAGCCCATAATTCTTAGCGCTTTCTAACTTAATAGAACAAAATAATGTGGAATCCATTATGCATACATGTACATATGCCTGAATATGTATAGTCTATATTTTAATGTTTGACTGCAAACAACAGTATTTCTTTTGCTGATTGATATTTCTCAGGTATGAGTATATTTAAACACGTCTTTCTAATAAAGTTGGCATATGGCACTACCAGACTCTTGCAACTTATCTATACTAATAATAGAGGAATATGCAAATTGTCTGGGATGCCGTCACAGTAACAGTAACGACTGAACAGCAGGCTGCGTGGGGCGACCAGGCTGATGGGGGGGCGGGGGGGGCAGTAAGGGGCAACCAGGCCGGCAGGGTTGGGGGCAGTTAGGGGCAATCAGGCCGGCAGGCAGAGGTGGTTAGGGGTGATCAGGCTGGCAGGAGGGGCAGTTAGGGGCGATCAGGCAGGCAGGCAAGTGAGCAGTTAGGAGCCAGCTGTCCAGGATTGTGAGAGGGATGTCCGACTACCGGTTTAGGCCCGATCCCTAAACCAGCAGTCAGACATCCCCTGAGGGGTCCCAGATTGGAGAGGGTGCAGGCTGGGCTGAGGGATCTCACTCCCGTGCACAGATTTTGTGCACCGGGCCTCCAGTTACCCAATATTCCAGAACCAAGTACATGAGAATTACTCTGATCCCCTTGCCATATGAACTTGACTTTCTCTGCATCTAGCTACTGCCTCCCCTGAAGCAATTTGAGCCATAACGTACTTTCAAGCCCTTTCCTGGCCCAACGTCAATGTTGAAATCTTATGAAATTCTAGCTCCAGGCTTTAATTTTTTTTCACAATGTGCATATCCATATTTATTTAGATATGGCCGTGTGTTTTACTCGTTTCCTTAGACACTGTGTTTGGTATCCACCCCTTCCTTCCCCTAGAATCTGCAGTGTTGGGAGCTGGAGTGCCCTTCCCAAGGTGGTCCTGTCCTTGCTCTGGGATTGGGAGAGGAGAGAGCGAGGTAAAGGGACCGCCAGACCAGCTGGCCTGCATTCCACACGTAGATGCATTCCACCCTTCTCGGCGGCTGAATGTTTGCCAGCCTCCTTCTGAGCCACGGAGGTTACTCCCAGGCGTCCTACCTTGGGGGCCTAACCGTGTGCAGTGCAGGGAGCGGGGCGGGGCACCCATTGGAGATGGGCTGTCCTCTCCCCCACCCCCTCGACCTCAGCTCCTGTTCTTAGGAGACCCTGTTAAGAAAGGCGCTGCTTTCCCATCCAGGCCAGCCGTGCAGTGCAGAGCCTTCCCCGGGAAAAGGATCGATTCCCTTGCTTAGAAAGTAGACCTGGGTCTTTATCCTGGGAGCCTGGTCCTCCTGGAGCTGCCAGCAGAGGGGGCATCTGACGGGGGCAGGCCAACTGCAGCCCTGGGTCCGGGTCCCTGGCTGTGGGGGTGGGGCGGGCGCTGTCAGTCCTATTTCTTCACACTGACCTTGGGTTCTCCTGGGCTTCACGGAAGAGCTGCCTTTCTGGGGAGGTCAGCGTGGTTTCTCACCCGGGGTTGCCGTGGACTGGAACCTATGTCCTCTCTCACAGGAGTTCCCTCCACTTTTGACCCAATAGACTCTTGTTTTTTGGCAGTTATGGGTCCACGCTCAGTTTGCCTGTGCCTGTGAATATTAAGAGACACATTTCTCTGTCATTTTAGTGGAATTTTGGATCCTAGGAGGTAGATACCTACGCTGAGAAAGGAAAATGCGGAGGCTGACACCAGCCATATTTTTAGCAACTAAATCTGGGCAGCCGTGCGCAGAAGAGTGCACTCTGTTACTTGTGTTTTAACTATTGCTCGGCTTATTGAGGTTGTAAATATAATACCTGCTTTCCCAAGCCTTTCACGTTACTGCGTTTATAAGCCTAGCTCCATCTCCCCTGCAGCCTGGCTAATGTCTGTTTGTTCTTATGTCCGTGCCAAGTTAACAGGTCAGTGTGACGTAGGAATGCTCCTCAGTATTTAGCATCATTTACGAACATGGTCAATCACATCCCCTTAGCTTGGGCGTTTTTACCCACAGTTACAACTCTGACTCTCTTCGGTGCTTCCAGCACCTGACCAGACAGATGAGCTCAGCACTGACACCGCATTCACAAACCCAGCACGTCTGGCGTTGGCGACTAATCCAGAAGTTTTTAAACATTCCTTTTTAGTCTAAATCAATCCATTTCCCCTAATATTTTTAATCACAAATCTTCTTCGATCAACCAGACTCTCTTACCCCACTCCCAGCCTGTCTCACCTGCTGGTCACCACCAAGTGCAAGCAGCAGAGGGGAACATGCCTGGCTCTGCTACTGCTGTGCGTCCCATTGGCCACAGCCCTGCACACAGTGTGCCCGCACGCCCTCCAGCCTCACACTCCTAGGAGGTTCACTGTCTTCCCAGATCACTTTTTTTTTTCCTTTTCAGTCCGGGAGCCCTCAGTGGATGTCCTACTGATGGTCACAGTCTGGCAGCAGAGGCTTGAAGCAGGCATCGTGTGTGTGTGTGTGTGTGAAGCAGGCGTCGTGTGTGTGTGTGTGTGTGTGTGTGTGTGTGTGTGTGTGTGTGCTAGGGCCTGCCCCCAGCCGTGCCACGCAGGCTTGAAGCAGTTGCCGTGTGTGTGTGTGTGTGTGTGTGTGTGTGTGTGTCTGCTGGGAGCCTGCCCCCAGCCACACCATGGAGGCTTGGAGCAGGAGCCCCTCTGTGTTGATCTCTCAGGCTCCTGGCCTCCACTGCATGTTGTACTCTCCCTTGAGCTATGGCCAGGATGGGCATGCTGCTTGCAAGCCGGGCTTTCCTGCTCCTGGATCACCATGGTGACCAGGGAGCAGGCCCAGCTGGGGGCTGCCCGCAGGCCGGGCTTGCTTTCCTGCTCCTACATCAGGTGCATCTGGGGTCTGCCTACAGGCCACACTTTTCTACTTACCAATGACCAGATCACCACAGCGACCCAGGGCCCAGCGGCACTTTCCTGCGCTCCAATAGTCATAGGGTCCCGGCTGGGGGCGGGGCTTAGCAGTGCGGGGCTTAGGCAGCACAGGGGTCCCCGCTGGGGGCTCAGGTGGCACACAGGGGTCCTGGCTGGGGACGGGGCTTATGCCCCGCTGCCCAGGGCTGCACATGGGGCCCGGATGGCAGCTCTCGCTGTCCCGCCCTGCCTGTAGTATAGGATAGAGGCCTGGTGCACGGGTGGGGGCCTGCTGGTTTGCCCTGAAAGTGTCCTGGATCAGGGTGGGGGTCCCGCTTGGGTGCCTGGCCAGCCTGGATGATGGGCTGAAGGCTGTTTGCAGCTGGTCACACCCCCTTCAGGGTGGGGGTCTCCAGTGGGGTGCCTGGCCAGTCTGGGTGAGGGGCTGGGGGCCGTTTTCAGGCTGGCAGGTGACTGAAGCTCCCAGCCTCTCCTTTTTTTCTTTTTTTTTATTCTGGGATTTATTTACCTTCTATAGCTGTCACTGGAACTGAGAGCTGGCTCCAGCTCTGAGGGCTGAAAGCAGGTTTCTGGGTCTGTTTGGCTTCTATAAGTAAAACTCTGTTGCCATCACAGCAGCTCTGAGCTCTGAGGCCGAAGCTGGCTGAAAGCAGGTCTCTGGAGCTTGTTTAGCTTCTATAATTGCAACATATTTGCTTAGAGTGCAGCTCAGAGGCTGGCAGCGGCAGGCCAGGAATGTTGGCTTCCTCCGTCACTGGAGCAAGCAAGCCTCCTGTTTGCTTCAGCTGCGTGGCTGCCGGCCGCCATCTTGGTTGGCAGTTAATTAATTTGCATATCCTGCTGATTAGCCAATGGGAAGGGTGTCGGGGTTATGGTCAATTTGCTTGTTTCTCTTTTATTAGATAGGATGACTGACGGGCTGTATGGCCACACCAACCTGGCACCGTGCACACTTATTACTGCCTCAACAGTCTTGACCATCTCTCGTGGGGAAGCCAGACCTGATCTGTCCTGGGTAGATATCGAGCCCCTTCTGCCACCTAGAATTTAATATAAAATGTACAACCTAAGCATCATTTATTTTTCATATTTAGCCAATTTTTACAAATCTTATTTTTCATGCAACGTTTTTGTTTTGTTTTTTAATTTGTGCTGCTGGGATTCTCTGCTTTTCACCCAGATGTCTTCCTTCTGATTCGCCAGTGTTGGCCTTCTCTGTCGGAGCGGCCCCATCTCTCAGCATCCACAAACGCTCGCTGGCTCTTCGTGCCTTTATTTTATAAACTTCTGAGGCTCTCTTATTCTTTCTGAGAGTTTTTAGATGATTCTCCCAGGTTACATGCAAGGAAAGGTAATTTTTGTCTCCTTATTTCCAACAGCTATACCTTATTTTGTCTCCATGGTGCATGTTTATTTTTGCTTGAGCTTCCAGAAAAAAACGTCATATGATACTGGCAGCTCACATCCTGGCTCAGTTTATGGCTTTAAAGGGCCAACTCTGTGTTTCATTGTTAAGGATGATGTTGACTGCTGACCTGAGATTCTTTTACCATGTATTCCTTAATTCCTGACACATTTATTGGTCCCGTCCGAGCGCACTGGGGTTGGCGCACTGACGGCCTCGGGGAGCGTGTCCGTGGCGCAGCGCCGGCCGCCGGCTGCAGTGGTGTGCGAGGAGGCGCGGCGACCCTTCCTAGCATGGATGGCAGCGTGCCCGGGGTTTTCACCGGATTCTGCTGGGTTCTTCCTAATGCTTTTTAAAGCATTTATTAGTTAAATGATGTGGTTGTTTTTTTTATTTGCCCTGTAGGGACGATTTAACATTAATATATTTTCATTCCCTTATTAAAGAAATATTTGAGTGCTTACTATAAGCCAGGCATTCTTCCATTATTGTCATATTAATTTTGTGATTTTTATAAAATTTTGTAGGGCTTTGTGATTTTAAATATCAATTCATAAACAGTAAGCAGTTTTTACTGTACCAGAATAAATTCCATTCAGTTGTGGCATGTTATTCTTTAACTATTTATTACTAATCAGTGGCTGTTATTATTAAGAATTCAAAAGATGCAAAAGCATATGAAGCCAGAAAGTGCACAATTTCCCAATATCCCCACGGAGAGTCCCTATTGATAGATATTTATGGACCTTTTTCTTTTTCAATGTTAATAAACTTCTGTATGCGAAGGAACCGCTGAGCTAAAGCCAGCCCAATGTTAATAAACTTCTAACATCCATTTGCAAGCATTTTGTGTAGGGTTGTCACATCGATATCCATGGTTGCGCACAGATGTCATGGCAGGAAAGCTACCCCGGCTCCAGGGCAGGCCGGCCTCTCCGGCTCGGGTTCTGGCTCCGGCTCCGTGATGCCAGGTGGCAGAGCCTGACCGTCTGCTCTGTCTGGGCCGCGTGCGCCCCCTGCTGGCGCCACGCAGAGGAGCTGGGCTCATTTGCTCCTAAGGTATTTATTGAGCACTTACCTGACTCCATGCAACTTCCATTCCAGGCAAGGGGCAAAAAAGAACATAAATCAGATGTGTGGTCTGTTAGACGGCGATGCGAGCCGGGAGAGAAGGCAGAGAAGAGCATGGGAGACGTTATGGGGACACAGGGGACCCTCGTTACTGTGGGAAGGAAAGTCCCGCGTGGGGAGATAAGCACTTTGCTAACAGGATTCAGACAGAAATGCGAGGAATGATCTACACGACTTACGCAGCGTCAGTGAAACTGGGAAGTGTCACGTTGGACAGAACAAGCGAGGCGCAGGAGAGCGCCTTCTGGAGGATTCCATGTGTGCGGAGTACAAAGCAGACGCACCGACCTCCGCGGTGACAGTCAGGCGGCAGCGGCTGGGCGAGGGAGGCACCTTGGGAACGCTGGTGGGTCTGTTTCCTAATGCAGGGCCGCTCACACCCGGTGTTCCGCCTGTGAGAATTCACCCGGCGGCACATGTGTAAGTGTGCATTGTCTATATGAATGTTGCATGTCAATAGTATCATTGTTGTTCTTTTTAATTAAAAATTGGCTGTCTCATTGGAAGATGACACAGCATCCGAGGGATCCTCCTGTAACCCGTGCCTTGCCCTCCCCCAGACCTGGCACGTGGAAGGGATTCGTCTCGGGCAAGTGTGGTGAGTGGATGAGTGAGGGGTTACACAGCTGCATCTCCGCACTCTCAGGCCGGCTTTCTACGTAGTCCCCCTGAATCGGAGCACCTGGGGACCCTAAAGCCATAGCTATTGTCAGTCATTGCCGCGCTTTTGAGAAATCATGTCTGTCCCCCTACACCCCCTCTGCGGCCGTGAGAACAGGGAACTCGCTCCGCAGACGTTTCCATGCTTTGAGGATGATTTAGAGTCAGGACATCAGATGAAGTGAGGACAAAACACTGGCCCCATGATTTTGGCAACAGGGAGGTTCTCGGTGATGTTGGTGGGGCAGTTTCACGCCCATGGCGGGGCGATGAGAAGCGGAGTGTGCGAGCCTGGGACCGATGAAAGCTGACAAATACTCAAGCACTTTGAAAACTAAGAGAGGGTAACGGGTGGACAGTGCTTTTTGGTGTTTGTGCGATGGTTTATCATAAAAGATGAGAAAAGCTAGAGTGTGTGTGCGTGCTGACGGGGCAAGTCAATAGATAAGGATGGTTTCGCTCATTCACTCGTGCCTTCAGTCTTGTGGTCATTTGCGTATTCACCCGCTACCTCCTCCATGCCTGTCGTACCAGTGGCTGTTCGTAGCAGCGGGAGCAGAGAGGGAATGAACTGACACCGTCTCTGCCCTGGCACAGTTTGCAGCCTGTCAGGGCGGAGAGAAGCTGAAGAAGGCGACAGAAAAATGGCTTTTGGGTACCGGGTGTCGAATCAAAGGGCAAGGGGCAGGATTAGCGTGGACAAGAGGGCTCTTCTCTTGCAATGAGATACAGTGGCATCCCTTCCGTACAAAGGGCTGGCCACGCAGAGACGGCAGAGCGCTGATGAGAACAGCTGGTGGGTAGCAGAGAGGAGGGCCTTCTTGGGCAGGAGTGGGGGGAGCAGCACTCAGCAGAGGAGCCGGGCAGAGCGTGGAAAGCTGAGCTCCATGAGGCCTGGGAGATACCTAGTTCAGTCGCTGTCCCCCTGGCTCCTGGCACTGGCAGCTGTGACGGGAGACTCGCGGTGCCCGTCAATAGACTAGAACTCTGCAGTCACACCTGACATGAGGCTCAGAAAGCCAGTGTTGAGGGCGGAACCACAGGGTGGGAGTTGCCTGTGAAGGTCTCTAAGCAGAGGTCCCACTGGGGACAGCATGCTTGCTGGGGTCCAACCCCAGCAGGTCCAGGGGTCCCCAAAGGTGTGGACGGAGTCAGCGAAGAAGGAATGACATGGAGACAGCATTCAGTTGATCAGCAGCCTAGCCAGGATCTCTAGCCAAGTTCTGGTCAGAATCTCCAGCGAAGTTCTGGTTAGGATCTCCAGCCAGGCTCTGTGTCCATGTTATCTTGCTAGGTTCTCCAGCCAGGTTCTCCAGGTTCTCCAGCCAGGTTCTGTAGCCATGTTCCCTCACTAGGTTCTCCAGCCAGGTTCTAGTCAGGTTCTCTTGACAATTTCTGTAGTCAGGTTCAGTCCAGGATCTTTTGCCATGTTCTCTCACTAGGTTCTGTCTCTAGGTTCTGAGGCCAGTTTCTGTCCAGGATCTTTTGCCATGTTCTCTCCAGCGAAGTTCTTCTGTCTCTAGGTTCTGTGTAGGTTCTGTCTTCTAAGTTCTGTGTTCTAAGTTCTGTGTCTTGCTGTCTTGTTACATCTGTATTTATACCAGTTGATTCAATCCTATCAATCTCTATTCCAAAGGTTAGGGCATTTCTTATCTCCATTCCAGGGAGTAAAGATTATGTAGCTTAAGCATGATTGTTCATAGTTAAAGTGATTAATTACCCACCTGGCACTTAGTTGAGGGGTTTTATTCCCTCCCTAACTTCAGGGGAAAATCCCTACCTGCGGAAACAACCTTTCTCAGAGAGGAGACCTTGGTTAAAACACATAGTGCCAAGAAGGTGAGCAAACATATTAAGAACCGTATGCCATATATGCCAGGTCCCTTGAAACAGCAAGGATGGACCGGCTCCCGGCACATGCTGTCTGTCAGGCTCCTTGCAGCGCAGGTCCAGGTCTTTGCTTCTGCAGGTGAACAGGAGCTGAAGCCTTTGGTGTGCACTTTGGAACTTTGTATAAAGATTATTTGTATGACTCTCGGCTTACTGAGAACCCTGCCGGACGGGAGGTGTGACATGGCCGAGACAGTGGGAAACCAGCGGTCCCCAGTCTATCTCACGCTCACTCCTCGCGATCCAAGTGATGAGATCTTCTCCCCCAGCCACCACTTTTCATTCTGAAAGTGGGTCATTCGATCCACAAGTGTAACCATTGCAGTCAAACTCCAAGCTTGCAGGATATTGATTCTTTATAATATTCATAACAACATATTCAAAGGTTCCCTCTCATTCCCTTGCATCCTGATAGACTCTCTTTCTTTCATTTAAAATATATATTTTTATTGATTTCAGAGAGGAAGGGAGAGGGAGAGAGAGATTGAAACATCAATGATGAGAACCATTGATCAGCTGCCTCCAGCAGGCCTCCTACTGGGAACCAAGCCTGCAACCCAGGATGTGCCCTTGACTGGAATCGAACCCGGGACCCTTCAGGCCCCAGGCCTACGCTCTATCCACTGAGCCAAACCAGCCAGGGCCTGATAAGACTTTCTTGAGTGGAGAAGAAAGGGATGAAGTTAGCACAAGGAGTGGCATATGGGTGTGAGTCTCGTAGGTGTATATGCACCACTGGCTGTGTTCGGGAGGGAAACACCAGAAGCAGAGAGTACTAATGCAATGCAACCCCTTCGTGTCTCAGGTGTGGAAACTGAGGCCCAGAGAGGTGATGTGATTTGCCTAAAGTTATGCAACTAGTGGCAGAGCCAGGCCGAGAAGCCAGGTGTCCTGGCTCTCAAACATCCTGCAGCCTGAGGATGGAACAGGTATCGCTCACCTGCGGCCACGGTCAGGTGTTCAGCCAGAGCTGCCTGGGGTTCCAGCTGAGGAGGCCAGAGGATGCATCAGCTCACGGTTCTGACAATTGAATGACTTAGGCGTGAGATGAAAGCTGGGTAAGAGCAGTGCTGATACCGTGTGATTAGCCAGTTATTAATAACAGGAAAGGCGCTCAAGGGAGGCCTGACAGTATAAGAGTGTCACCTGGGCAGCCTCACCAGGAAGCTGAAACTTTGCCTCCCCAGGGACTCACTGGCCATTCCCTGCAGGTCACTGGGAGAAGGGACTGGACAAAGGGGAGATAGACGCATGCCCAGTGAAGTTGGGGTGACATACGGAAGGCAGCTGTCAGTCAAACCTGGGAACAGGGATCATTGGCTAGTGGGGGCGGGGCCACTGTAAATCTGTGAAAATGTGGGAATACATACTCCCCGAAACAAGGGCGTTTCCTCTTGGTGCTCTGGTCCCTTGTGGCTCTCGCTTTCACCCGGGTTCCCTCCGTAGCCGCGTGGCCTGCGGCCCTGCAGACCCCACACTCAGTGGGCGAATGAGCTGTGGCTGGAAACACGAGCTCAGCCAGCCTGACGCTGGGTAGACGTGGAACGGAAGCCCTGGACAGCGGGGCATTCCTGCTCGAGCGAAAGCAAAACGGGGCTTCTTCCTCGGCGGGAGGGAGAAATGGGACCTTAGACACGCAGAGATCTAACTCCGCACAAATAAATGCCCCCTGTTCTCCGAGGGCCACGAAAAGCTGGGTCGGAGGAAAAAGGTGAGGTTTAAAGCTTAGCCCTCGTGAGCCCAGGGCCACGGCCACCGCAGCCGCCACCTTCTCGAGGTGGGTCCCTCTGCAGACAGCGCGTGGTGATGGCCCCCCAGCCATGCTGACCCCCACGCTGTCTCCAGGGCAACGCACAGGGTTCGGAAACCAGTGGCCGCTTGCAGAGGACACGTGGGGTGTGGGGAGCAAGAGGGTCAGGAAAACTAGGAGGAGCTTCCGGAGAGAGCCACGAGAAAAAGGGGGGCCAGGCTGGCGGGGGGACGGCTGCATTGGGGCGACATCAACTAGGTTAGCGGCTCGTAGCGTTGATCAGCGGTGACGGGTGGAAAAGGAAGACTAAAATGACATCCACCTCAAAATGGGGAGGAAGAGACACCCCCTGCTCTCATAGATGCCCACGCGCTGTTTATATTAAGGAATATTAAGCCCAGTATTGATGAAACAAGAACTATTTTTGCCGCTGTAACATCCTGTGTGTTTTACATCAATATGGGCCAGTGCTAATGAGTATGGACTCCTCTGAGGAGTCTGAGCCATGGTGTCTTTTTCGTGTAGGCAGTGGTTATTTATTGAGCACCTACTATGTGCCAGGCACTATTGTGGGCACTTGGAAGACAGCAAGTGAACCCAGCAAGCAAATACCCTTGAACCGTGGAACGCCATCAAGGGAGGATGTCCAGAGAAGCTAGTCTCTCGGGGAAAACAACAGAAGAGAAAGCTGGGGTGGGGCAAGCTGCTAAACTGGAATGATATTAATCACAATAAAGGCCAGGAAGGCGTATACTGATGGGCTGGGTTTCACTGGGTCCCTTGGAGAAAGCTTTTTCTAGGCCGAGAGAACTGAGATGATGGGTGAGCGTGGCAGAAGGTCTACTCCAACCAGTGGCCGCGATCTGGTGGCTCCTACAAAGATCAGGCTCCTGGGGAAACCACAGCGTGGGAGGTGCCGTGGGAAGGCTGAAGGCAGAGGCCACGTGAGTTCAGATCTGAGAGGGAACAGAGGAACCGTGGGTTTAAGCGGGTAGTCAGGCTCCAGAAGACCAAGCAGTCTTGTCACCTGTTAGTCCTGGGGTATGGGGAGCGAGCCTTGGAAGGTCCCAGGCCATCGGTAAGTCAGGCAGAGGGACGGAAAGCAGGGCTGTGGCCACAGCGTTGGAAGTCAAAGGACCCTCTCAGGCTCCGGGAGGAATGCGTTGCGTCCCCTGTGGTGCGTTAGGACAGGCCTCAGCACAGAAAGGAAGAAGGGGACACCGCCAGCACAGGCGGGAGGTAAGGCCTTGGTGGCAGAAGCTCAGTTATGCGCTGAACCCTCATCAAACTGAAACAATAGCCAGAGCAGTTGAGCTCCTGAACCCTTCAATCTCTCGGGATTAAGAACAGAATCCAGCCCTAGCCAGTTCGGCTCAGTGGGTAGAGCATTGGCCTGCAGACTGAAGGGTCCCAGGTTCGCTTCTGGTCAAGGGCACGAACCTCCATTGCAGGCTCCTCCCCGGCCTGGGCCCTGGTCGGGGCGCATGCAGGAGGCAACCAATCAATGTGTTTCTCTCACATTGATATTTCTCTCTGTCTTTCCCTCTCTCCTCCACTCTCTCTAAAAATCAATGGAAAAACATCCTTGGCTGAGGATTAAAAAAAATAAAAGAAGAACAGAACCCATCCCATTGATGGGAATGGCATGATCTGGTCTCTAGGGAAAGTAGAACGAGGGACAGGAAACAGCAGAGCCCAGATCCACTCCTCCTCCATGGAGCCACCTCCCTCCCCCAGGCCGGCACTTTAAATCGCCTCTGGTCGGACCCCGTCACAGGGGCGTTTCTCCCAGAGGGCAGTTGGACAAATAAGAAGGGTGGGGTTCAACAGAATAATAATGTGAGCCACGTGTGCAATTAAAAACCTTCCAGGGACCACATTTTAAAAGGTAGAAATGGGTGAAAGTAACTTCAATGTCATATTTTATTTCACCCAATATTCCTAATATGCCCCCACTTCAACCAGTAATCAGTATAAAAATTATTAATGCCATCTATGCCTTTGTGTTGTTGTTGGTTCAAGAGTTTGAAATCCAGGGTGTATTTGACACTCACAGGACAGCTCCATCCAGACACTACAATTTTCAGTGGACACATTTGCTCGGTACAGTGCACTTATATTTACAGCGACAAAGTGGAGTCCCATACCCAGGTAGTTCCAGGCATACTTACACGTCTTCCAACGACTGAATCAAGTACCAAAACGTCACTTTCCTTTCATCACCTACACATTGGCAACGCAGTCATCTTTCTTAGGAGAACTGTTTGAAGCGAAAGCATATCCATTTCCAAGCTGTGCCCGTCCGTCCGTCCGTCCGTCCGTTCGTGCTTGGCCGGTTCACTGACCGGTGTCAGCTCAGTATTGTCAGCATGGAATGCAAAGGGGCACTGGATACATTGAAAAGTAACTCTAAGTGTATCAAGTGCAACAAAAGGTTCTTCCAATTTCTCTTGTAGGTTTTGCGGATAATTTACACGATGGTGGTGTTACAATTCAAACTATTTTGCATATTGACTCATATTAGGAAATGTTTGGAATCATTCTTACTGAGTTATATTATGAAAAGTTCCGATTTCAGTATAAATTCTTGTACTCTTCTAGCCAGGGGACAGGGACGCTTTTCTTTCCGTAGAGAAAATTCGTCTCGTTCCTATCCAAGGTGACATCAGTGAGAAGGCAGAGCGCACGCTGCCGTGTGTACCTGTGATTATTAAACTCTGGGTAAGAATCCCTTTTGTGTCAAGAAAGTCTTGCATTGGAATTGACAGCAGAGTAAGTCTTTGCAAAACTCTCCCATGACTCAACCAGTGAACACAGGTGAAGACGCAGGTCATCACGTTCATTTCTCCCGCCTCCCCCACGGACTCATGTCCACAGCATTCACACGAATACGACTGTGTCCATCACCCTTCCCATGGAACCTGCTTCTAAAAGGGAGCCCAGGTATTCTCAATACGCATCTTACAGGCAATAAGGGAAACATTAGTCTCTTGTTTTGAAATTTCAGTAAATCCAGATTTTTGACTGACCATGGTTGGAGCACCATCCTATATAATAAAAGCCTAATATGCAAATTGTCCCCTCAACCTGGAGTTTGACTGGGAGTTTGCTCGCTATGATGTGCGCTGACCACCAGGGGGTGGCACGGAACATGACGGGCGTTGGTGATGCAGCGCTGGCAGCTGGCAGCAGTGGAGGTGCTGTCCGCCCCGATGGGGCTCTCGTAGGGACCGCAGTGGGATGGTAGGGCAGGTGAGTAGGTGGCACCAGGCCAAGGCAGATGAGAGCGGGGGCCAGCGGCCCCGGCAGGCCCCCAAGCTGGGACAGGAACTGGGAGTGGGTGGCAGCGACCAACCTCCCGTGGCACCCGGCAAGGGGTACAACCTCTCGCAGGCTACCTGGGGGCAGGGGTTGCCGGGAGCCGGTCCATCCTTGCTGTTTCAAGGGACCTGGCATATATGGCATACTGTTCTTAATATGTTTGCTCCCTTTAGCGCTGTGTGTTTTAACCAAGGTCACCTCTCCAAGAAAGGTTGTTTCCCCAGGTAGGGATTTTTCCCTGAAGTCAGGGAGGGGATAAAACCCCTCAACTAAGTGCCAGGCGGGTAATTAATCACTTTAACTACGAACAATCATGCTTAAGCTACATAATCTTTACTCCCTGGAATGGAGATAAGAAACGCCCTAACCTTTGGAATAGAGATTGATAGGATTGGAATCAACTGGTATAAATACAGATGTAAAAAGACAGACCTTAGAAGACAGAACCTACACAGAACCTAGAGACAGAACATGGCAAAAGATCCTGGACTGAACCTGACTACAGAAATTGGCAAGAGAACCTGACTAGAACCTGGACAGAACCTGGCTGGAGGACCTAGCGAGGGAACATGGCTACAGAACCTGGCTGGAGAACCTGGAGAACCTAGCAAGAGAACATGGACACAGAACCTGGCTGGAGATCCGAACCAGAACTTCGCTGGAGATCCAAACCAGAACTTGGCTGGAGATCCTGGCTAGAGATCCTGGCTAGGCTGCTGATCAACTGAACACTGCCTCCGTGTCCTTCCTTCTTCGCCGACTCCGTCTACGCCTTTGGGGACCCCTGGACCTGCTGGGGTTGGACCCTGGCAAGGGGTGACAGGGACGGGAGTGCGGTGAGAATGCGGGGTGTCTGCCAAGTTCGCTCTCACTCTGCCTGCTACCCTTCCCCAGGACACCAGGGCTCACGTGCCAGGGAAGCCCCCATGCTCAGGTGCTGGGTGCCCGTGAGGAGCCCCCCTCTCAACCCTCCCCACCCCGTGAGGAGTCCGCCCCGCACCCGTGTGGCCTCTTCCAGATGAGCCAGGCCACAGCCGCTGGGACTGCAGGACCCGGTCGGGCTCCCTGAGGGTTCACGCAGGAGCCAGTCTGTGAGGCCGGCCAGGAGAGAGCATGCTGCCTGCCCAGCTCCTGTGTGGTGCCGCTGGGCAGCCCAGAGGCCCATGCTGCAATCCGGTCAGTGGCGTCCGGCCGCACATCTCTGCGTGGGATCTCAGGTGGATGGGGCGTGGGAAGGTCCGGGGGCCCAGGTGCTGCCCAGGGCCCAGAGGTCAGCTGAGACCTGCCCTTCCATGCCGACGCTCGTGCTTCGATCCCTGGCCAGGCCTAGGGACCACACCCATGCATGGATTTCATGCACTGGGCCTCTAGTCTGGTATGAAATAAACTAATTTTTTTATATCTAACTGAAATTCATGTCAGATTAAAATATCTATGGCACAATTTGTTTTTTTTTAAAATATATTTTATTGATTTTTTTACAGAGGAAGGGAGAGAGATAGAGAGTTAGAAACATCGATGGGAGAGAAACATCGATCAGCTGCCTCCTGCACACCTCCTACTGGGGATGTGCCCGCAACCAAGGTACATGCCCTTGACCGGAATCGAACCTGGGACCCTTCAGTCCACAGGCAAACACTCTATCCACTGAGCCAAACTGGTTACAGCTTTTTTTTTTTATAAGCCATGTATTTGCAATGTTTTTTCATAATTTTAGAAGACCTTTAAGACTAAATATATCCAAAGTATTAATTGGGCAGTTGTCACATAGCCATGACTCAGCTAAAGCTTGCTATTTTTCAAAATTTGAATTATTTTTGATAGTTCTGTTATTCTATAGGCAATTGGTTTCTTAATTGAAGATTGTTTACTTTTTATAAAATATCTTTTTAGTTTTTCTAAAAATTTTTACAACTGAAATAATGATTTCTTTTACCATGTTTCCATTAAAATTGTGTGGGGTTTCTTATGTTTTTATTGACTCCAGAGAGGAAGGGAAAGAGATAGAAACATAAAAATTGTGTGTGTACATGTGTGTACAAGACTCCAAGCCATTTTATGGCTGGCCAAAATTGCAATCACTGATCCTATTAAAACCTATTTTAGCCCTAGCCAGTGTGGCTCAGTGGTTGAGTGTTGTCCTGTGTACCAAAAGGTCACCAGTTCAATTCCCAGTCAGGGCACATGCCCAGGTTTGGGGCTCCATCCCCCGTCCAGGTGTGTGCGGGAGGCAGCCGATCCATGTTTCTCTCTCACCTCCATGTTTTTCTTTCTCCTTCCCTCTCCCTTCCTCTTTCTCTATGAAAAAAAAAAAAATTTTCAATATAAAGCCTATTTTAAAAGTTTGTGTTTAACATTTTGTTCTGATTTCGGGCAACTCTTTCGTGGGTTCTTTTTTATTATAAAACTAGAGGCCCGGTGCACAAAAATTAGTGCATGGGGGGGGGGGGTGTCACACAGCCCAGCCTGCCCCCTATCACAGTCTGGGAGTCCTCAGGGGATGTCCTACTAAAGGGAGGCAACCGGCCAATCAGGGGAAGGCGATGCCCCCATCACGCCTCTGCTGCTGCCACTGCCAGCCACCGCGGCTGCCTCAGCCTTGGCCCTCGCAGCCACCACAGCTTGCCTGAGCCTTGGGCCCTCCCAGTGGCAGCTGCTATCTGCGGCCTATCTGAGCCTCGGGCCGGCCCTGGCAGCGGCAGCCACTGCAGCTTTGTCTGAAGGACATCCGGAAGACTCCGCCCTAATTAGCATATTACCCTTTTATTAGTATAGATATACATAACATAAAATGCACCATTTTAACCATTTTTAAGTGTACAGTTCTGAGGCAGCACATTCACATTGTTGTGCAGCCCTCACCACCATCCATCTCCAGAGCTCTTTTTCATCTTCTGCAATTGAAACTTTGTTGCCATGAAACACAAACTCCCCATCCCACCCCCCCCCCACCCCCGACCCCCCAGCCCCTGGCAATCGCCATTCTACTTTCTGTCTCCATGAATCTGACTATCCTAGGAACCTCATGTAAGTGGAATCATACCATAGTCATTCTTTTGTGACTGGCTTATTTCACTTACAATAGTGTCTGTAAAGTTCGTCCTTGTTGTAGCAGGTGTCAGAATTCCCTTCCTTTTTAAGGCTAGATATTCCATTGTGTATATAGACCACATTTTGTTTATCCAGTCATTTGTCAATGGACACTTGGGCTATTGTGAAAATGCCGCTATTAACATGGGTGTGCCAGTAATTGTTCAAATCCCTGCTTTCACTTCCTTTGGTGGAATTATTGGGTCATATGGTGTTTGTATGTTCAATTTTTTTTGTTTGTTTGTTTTTTAATCCTCACCAGAGGATATTTTTTCCATTGCTTTTCACAGACAGTGGAGGGGCGGGGGGAGAGTGAGAAAGAAGCAACATCCATGTGAGAGATACATTGGTTAGTTGCCTCCTGCACGGCCCGAACTGGGTGCTAGGAGTGAACCGCAACCCAGGTACGTGCCATTGACCAGGAATCGAACCGGCGACCCTTCTGTATGGGGCGGGCGCTCTACCCCTGAGCCAAACTGGCCAGGGCTGCATGAGGAGTCGCCATGCTGTTTGTTTGCTTTGTTTTTCTGTGGGGAGAGGGTGTCATAGCCGACCTCGTGGCTGTGAAGCAGCATCTCATTGTGATTTTGATTTGTATTTCCCTAGTGACCAATGACATGGGGCGTCTTTTCATGGGTGACACCAACTCCTTTTTGAATGCTGAGAAAAAACTTCTTATCAAATTCACTGTGTATTTGCTGAAAACGTCTCAATATTTCCACTTCATTTTTTAAACGTTTGTGGGGGTTTTTTCAAAACAAACACAGCCTTTTCGTTTTGCTTTGCCACAGCGATTGCTATTGCCATTCATCATGAAATCCGTGCTGTACCTACTTCGCCTCCTGTTTTCTTTAAGATGCTAGTCATCCCTAGCTTCTGCATCTCCATTTGATTCTACATCAGTTGTATGTCTCCATTTTAAATTTACAGTTGTGTTCCCCCACAGAAAACTAATGGAATTATATGATAATTAAATTAATATGTATCTTGGTTTAATTGCCAATTATGATTGACAAAGGTGTCATGCAACTCATCCTGTGAGTAAACACATTGCAGTGTTAGATCCGGGCACAGAAAAATCCCTTCGAACTGAATCAGCCCATTGAGACCAATTAGATTGCGGATGTGTTCACACGTAGCCCCAGAAACACCCACACGTGGTCAGCCTACGACAAGGCGCGCCCCCAGCGCGTGCCCTGCACTATTATGACAATATCTTATGCAATGCAGTTGTTAGAGTATAATTACACGTTTGTCCTAAAATATAATTGAATTTAACAGAAAAAAAAAATGTCTTGTACCGATTCTGTTTTGAAATTTTAAAAATTAAGGAAAGCTAAAAATTTAGTTCTCCACTCACATTAGCCACATTTCAAGTGCTCAGTGGCTGCCTGTGACCAGAGGCTACTGCACTGGGCGGAATCGTCCTGGGAATTAAAACACCAGCAGCAAACTGAGCGATTCCACGGCTTGGTTTCTCCCTAACCCACCTCTGCACAGTGCGCGGAAGGCATGCAGTCCGTGCCCCTTTAACACGGTTCACAATGGCCACCCCCAGAACGGCCCTCAGGTCCATCTGCTGGTTATGGCCCCCTACTTGTGGTATCTTTATTCTAAGGAAATTTATGCTGCAGATTAAAATAGATATGGTTGACCCTGGAACACCATGAGTTTGAACTGTGTGGGTCCACTTATATATGGGTTTCTTTTCAATAAATCCTATAAATGTATTTTCCTTATGATTTCTAAATAACATTTTTTTTCTCTAGCTTGCTTTCTTGTAAGAATACAGTATATAACACATATAACATACAAAATATGTGTTAATTAACTATTTTATAGGTAAGGCTTCCAGTCAGCAGTAGGCTAGTAGCAGTTAAGTTGTGGGGTTTTTTACAATAACTAGAGGCCCGGTGGTGGGTCCCGCAGTCCAGCCTGCGCCCTCTCGCAGTCCGGGAGCCCTTGGGGGCTTCAGCCACCGCCCCTGTGCTCGCCAGCTGTGAGCCAGCTCAGGGCTTCTGGCTCACTGACCACCAGGGGGCAGCTCCTGTGTTGAGTGTCTGCCCCCTGGTGGTCAGTATATGTCATAGGGACCGTTCTGCCGTTTGGTCGATTTGCATATTAGCCTTTTATCATATAGGATTTTTAAATTGCTTTCAGAGAGGAAGGGAGAGGGTGAGAGAGAAACATCAATGATGAGAGAGAATCATTGATTGGCCACCTACTGGGGATGGAGCTCACAACCTCAGCCTGTGCCCCAACAGGGGAATTGAACTGTGACTACCTGGTTCATAGGTCAATGCTCAACCACTGAGCCACATTGCCGGGCATTAGTTAAGTTTTTACAGAGTAAAAACTGGTATGTTCCCAGTTGGTACCCTAATCCCAGCTTGTTTGAGGGCCACTGTATGTGGTTAGATATCTAAGACCCCTTTCTAGGTGGGGAGGAGGAAAACCAAGTTTTACAATGTGATGTCATTTAAAAAAATATTGCATTTCAAAATTGATTGGATAGATAGATCCACACCAGAGTGGTTACTTCTGTACCTCTGTGGCTGTTCCTCTATAGGCAAAGTTGGATTTAATAGGAAGGGTGCATTCATGTATTACTCATATAATTAAAATCCATTTGGAAAAAGAAGTTAATAAAGGGGAAGTCTTGACAGAAGTGGGACGATGAACAAAGACACCAATTTATATAATTAACTGCAATAACGATTCTATGGTGTCTAAACAAGTGTTATAATATTTAATGCACATGTCAAACGTAATTATTCAAAGAGAAGAAGTACAAATTATACAGCGGCCCCTCTGGAAACCGAAGGTGGGAAATGCCGAGCAGCGATCAGCACTGACTCCGGAGCCGCCGCGCGAGCAGCCTCCGCCGCGCGAGCAGCCTCCGCCGCGCGAGCAGCCTCCGCCGCGCGAGCAGCCTCCGCCGCGCGAGCAGCCTCCGCCGCGCGAGCAGCCTCCGCCGCGCGAGCAGCCTCCGCCGCGCGAGCAGCCTCCGCCGCGCGAGCAGCCTCCGCCGCGCGAGCAGCCTCCGCCGCGCGAGCAGCCTCCGCCGCGCGAGCAGCCTCCGCCGCGCGAGCAGCCTCCGCCGCGCGAGCAGCCTCCGCCGCGCGAGCAGCCTCCGCCGCAGTCCCAGCGGGCGGCCGACCACGGACGCCCGGCTTCCGCCCGCCAGGTCCTTGTGGCTCCTATTTCCATACCCACTGCTCCCGTCGGCTTCCCCTGCTTTAAATATAGATGTCAGGTAAGGGGGAATTAGGGCCCAAGCAAGGGAGGCAGGAACAAACAACATCACCTTCCTGGGCGAAGGGGGCGGAAACCAAAATGTTTGGACCCTCAGTTTGCCCTTCTTCACGGTGGAGACCGGGCCCAGACTCTCGCCTCCCGTAGATGAGTCCACCCTCTGGCCCGCAGGCACTGACTAACGGACACATGCTTATCCCCGTCCTCGGCCTGCTTGACACTGAGCAAACGTTAGTCCCGGAAAGCAATGCATCCGCAGAGTGGCCTGAGAATCTGGGAGCTTCTTGGGAGCACCGGCTTCTGCCGGGGTCCAACCCCAGCGGGTCCAGGGGTCCCCAAAGGTGTGGACGGAGTCGGCGAAATAGGAATGACACGGAGACAGCGTTCAGTTGATCAGCAGCCTAGCCAGGATCTCTAGCCCGGATCTCCAGCCAAGTTCTGGTCTGGATCTCCAGAGAGGTTCTGCTTCGTATCTCCAGCGAGGTTCTGTAGCCATGTTCCCTCGCTAGGTTCTCCAGCCAGGTTCTGTCCAGGCTCTCCAGTCAGGTTCAGTGTCCAGGTTCCAGTCAGGTTCTCCTGCCAATCTCTGTAGTCAGGTTCAGTCCAGGATCCCTGCCATGCTCTCTCGCCAGGCTCCGCCTCCAGGCTCCGAGGCCAGTCCCTGTCCAGGATCCTCCGGCATGCTCTCGCCAGCGAAGTTCTTCTGTCTCTAGAGAACGTTCTGTGTAGGTTCTGTGCCTAGGCTCTGTCTCTCTTGGTCCTGTCTTCCAAGCCCTGTGTCCTTAGTTCTGTGTTCTGAGTTCTGAGTGTTTCTGTCTTGTTACAACTGTATTTATACCAGTTGATTCAATCCTATCAATCTCTATTCCAAAGGTTAGGGCGTTTCTTATCTCCATTCCAGGGAGAAAAGATTATGTAGCTTAAGCATGATTGTTCGTAGTTAAAGGGATTAGTTACCCGCCTGGCACTTAGTTGAGGGGTTTTATTCCCTCCCTAACTTCAGGGGAAAATCCCTACCTGGGGATTCAACCTTTCTCGGAGAGGTGACCTTGGTTAAAACACAGTGCCAAGAAGGTGAGCAAACATATTAAGAACCGTATGCCATATATGCCAGGTCCCTTGAAACAGCAAGGATGGACCGGCTCCCAGCAGGCTTCCCGCCTTGTTCCGGGCGAACTCGCATCCAGGCCTGAGCTCGCTGCCTCCACCAGCCGGGGAACCGCCACTCTGAACCGCTGACTCGGGGTGCGTCCCTGAGTGAACTGAAACGAACCAATTTATAGAAAGCAGCACAATAACCCCAGGGAGATGGCATGAGTCATAGTGCACGTGACAAGGGGGGAGAATAAGCACGGAGCATTCACCTCATAGAGTATAAAACATGATGAGGATCATCAGGCCGAACGTAACGGAAGTAAAAGGACTTAACCCACCCCATTAAGAAACAAAGCCCTCTAGACCAGATGTTTAAAATCTAGCTATGTTTTCAAGAGACAAACATAAAGCAAAGTAAATCTAAAGTCTTAAGAGAAACAAGGGGAGATGGTCAAAACAACATAAGAAATACAAAAATAAGGAAAACAGAAGAGTGATATTAATTTCAGAGGCAAGAGGACATACGACCTAAAGCATTTCGGACAGAGTATTATTTTACGATAGAAGGTACAACCCCTCTAACAGATAAAGACATTTGTGAACATCGCTGAGATAAAAAGCAAAGTGCTGAGTGAAAAAACTAAAGAAACTGCTGAAGACAGACTTGGCTCTGTGCCTTTAACTGTTTCCACTGTAGCTGCCTGTTTCTGGGACATGACTTGGGTAAGGAGAAAAGTCCATCTGACCGAGTTCATTAAACTGCACCAGGGAGAGAAATTGTCCTCCGAGGTCAGCGTAGCTCACCGCTTTAGGAAACCAGCAAATTCTCCGCCACAAACACTCGCCGATGCCATTTTCCGTATGAAATATTCCCTGCTTTGAGATTTTAACAGTTCTTGAAACAATTAAAGCCAATCTCTGAATTTAAGAAAGTTTCTTGCCTTTCTTCGTTATCAAACTTAGACAAAAACTTAATTTTATGGTGCCAGAAATTCATAAAAGTACAGCTTTAACTTAATGTTATGACTAGCATGTATTATCTTTTTAAAGTGTTTTTTAAAAGAAAGTTATTTAAACAAAAGCCAGTGTTTTCCCTTCTCAAAAGAGTCAACAGTTTTTTAACTTGGAGCTTTTTGTGAAATGCCATTGTATACGTATACTGTCTCAAATTTAAACCAAGGCTCAGGCAAAGAATTTGATGATTAAAAGTAATAATTTCTATAAAATTATAAGAAATATTGACAAAACTAACATTGAGCAAAAGATTAACAAACTATTCTCATTCTGACAAAATAAAAATATAAGAAAACCAGTATTTGAATAATGATATTAATAATGTTAGATAATAGATACATATTGAAAATGCACATGCTTTTCAAACATAAAGAGAATACATCAAGCCAAATGAAAACTTAAGTGAATTCCAATGGGAGAAATTTTACAAGTGAAATTATCTGATAAAAACAAACTATAATTAAATAACATCAGGCTAATGAAAGAATAAAAATACTTAGAATTTTTAAAAGTACCCATAAAATTACTTTGTGGAAAAGAGGAAATTAAAACTTTACTTTCTGTTTATGTACAAATAACACAAAACTGATAAGATGTGAGCAAGCTAACAATCAAAGGCAAAACTATAATATTAAATGCTTTTTTAAGAAAAAATAAAAATAAATGAAGTTTGTTTAAAAAAAGAGTTTATGAAAAAGAACTAAGTAAATTAAAATAGCAGGTAAATGGCCCTTATGATAAAAGTAGACTTTATAAATTAAACAATAGAGAAAACAAATGTTAGATAAGTTCTTGATCTGGATCTTTTTTTAAAAATATATTTTATTGATTTTTTACAGAGAGGAAGGGAGAGGGACAAAGAGTCAGACACATCGATGAGAGAGAAACATCGATCAGCTGCCTCCTGCACACTCCCCACTGGGGTTGTGCCTGCAACCAAGGCACAAGCCCTTGACCGGAATTGAACCCAGGACCCTTGAATCCGCAGGCTGATGCTCTATCCACTGAGCCAAACTGGTCAGGGCTTGATCTGGATCTTTGATAAGGTAAATGAAATAAAACTCTAGAGAGACTTATTAAGGAAAATAGAGTGCATGTTTCAAAATTTGGAAATATTTTTTCCAAAACAGGGGTGGGGAGTTAGCAAGGATGCAGATGAGATTTAGAAAGATGTCAGAGAATATTTTGTCAATTTTATGCTAATGAAATTAAAAATTTTAGATTATTTTATGATGCTTTCTTTGGAATCAAGATATGTGGTGAACAATGCTTATTAATATATTTCTGAATGCTGAGCATATCCTGTGTTTCTGAAGTATGTTAGGTTTTCTTTAGTAATATCTTATTTAACACTAGAGGCCTGGTGCACGGATCATGCACCTGTGGGGTCTCTCAGCCTGGCCTGTGCCCTCTCGCAATCCAGGATCCCTCGGTGGATGTCAGATAGCCGGTTTCAGCCCGATCCCTGCAGGCCCGATCCAGACAGAAGGGAGCCCACTCCTTGCAGACCCAATCCAGACAGGAGGGAGCCTGGTACTGTGCATTGAGCGTCTGTCCCCTGGTGGTCAGTGCACGTCATAGCGACCGGTCGACCAGTTGTCCAGTTGTTCAGTTGCTTAGGCTTTTATATATATAGATGATATTTATCAATGAGCTTGGTATATAGTTTTTGTGCAATGATTTTTGAGTTTTGGTGTGTCTTTCACAGAAAACATGAGCATTCTTTACTTCTCTGACACATGTAGAATTTATACAGAGGCAGACTTGTTTGTTTCTTGGCTCTTGAGGAGAATTCCTCTATGACGCCCTCTGGGTCTGGTGGACTCCTCACAGGGAGCTGATTGATAACATTTTCAGGTTTGTTCCCGCTTACTGTTTTAAGATTTCTAGCATTGTGTTTATTTTGGTACAGTTATTTCTATTTCTCTAGAAAATCATCTTTTTCATTCATATTTCCAAATTTAATGGCACAGTTTTGCTAGTTGCTGTACTTTTAATCTCCTCTATTTAGGGGGTGGTTTCCTCCTTTTCCTAATTAGTCCACTCGGTAGTCCATGCTTTACTCTAACCAACCCTATCCTAAAGAGCCAGCTCTTGGATTAACCAACTCTACTTTTTTTCTTTTTTTCTAATTAACTAATTTCTTTATTATTTTCTTCCTTCTGACTTCTTAGGATAGTTGGCTGTTCTTTTTCTAACTTCTCTGATTAAGTACTAAATTCATTTGTTTCTTTTGCCTTCTTTACAAATGTATTTGTTTAAGGCTATCTGTTTTTCTCTTAACCCAGCTTTGGCCATATAACATAGGTTTTGATATGTACTAACTGTACTTTATTATTCAAGATATTAAGAAAGTCTGGCTTATCATTTTGCTTTGATTTCTCTCTCTCTCTCTCTTTCTCTCTTCACACTTCTCCCCAACCCAGATGGGTTGCCGGGAGCCGGTCCATCCTTGCTGTTTCAAGGGACCTGGCATATATGGCATACGGTTCTTAATATGTTTGCTCACCTTCTTGGCGCTGTGTTTTAACCAAGGTCACCTCTCCGAGAAAGGTTGAATCCCCAGGTAGGGATTTTCCCCTGAAGTTAGGGAGGGAATAAAACCCCTCAACTAAGTGCCAGGCGGGTAATTAATCCCTTTAACTACGAACAATCATGCTTAAACTACATAATCTTTTCTCCCTGGAATGGAGATAAGAAACGCCCTAACCTTTGGAATAGAGATTGATAGGATTGAATCAACTGGTATAAATACAGTTGTAACAAGACAGAAACACTCAGAACTTAGAACAGAATCAAGAAGACAGAACCTACACGGAGCCTAGAGACAGAAGAACTTCGCTGGAGAGAGCATGCCGGAGGATCCTGGAGAGGGACTGGCCTCAGAGCCTAGAGACAGAGCCTAGCGGGAGAACATGGCAAGGGATCCTGGACTGAACCTGACTACAGAGATTGGCAGGAGAACCTGACTGGAACCTGGACACTGAACCTGACTGGAGAGCCTAGACAGAACCTGGCTGGAGAACCTAGCGAGGGAACATGGCTACAGAACCTCGCTGGAAATCCGAAGCAGAACCTCTCTGGAGATCCGGGCTAGAGATCCTGGCTAGGTTGCAAATCAACTGAACGCTGTCTCCGTGTCATTCCTTCTTCGCCGACTCCGTCCACACCTTGGGGACCCCTGGACCTGCTGGGGCTGGACCCCGGCACCAGATGGGTGTTAGGTTTTTTTCCTTCTAATTTGATTCCTAATGTCTAGTTCCCTGGTATTATGATTTGAAAATGGTCTATACTGTTTTTACCTTTTGAATTTTGTTAATATTTTCTTTGTAGCCTGATATATAGTCCATTATTGTGAAAATTCCATAGGCGCATGAAAAGATGTATGAAATTTACAGCATTTGATACAAAACTACAACATCAGCCCTGGCCGGTTTGGCTCAGTGGATAGAGCATTGGCCTGCAGACTGAAGGGTCCCGGGTTCGATTCCAGTCAAGGGCACATTCTCAGGTTATGGGCTCGATCCACAGTAGGGGGCATGTAGGAGGCAGCCAGTCAATGATTTTCTCTCATCATTGATGTTTCTAACTCTCTCTCCCTCATCCTTCCTCTCTGAAATCAATAAAAATATATTAAGAAAAAACTACAACAACCGTTTTATTAAATATACAGTCTCTAAACCAGTGGTTCTCAACCTTCTGGCCCTTTAAATACAGTTCCTCATGTTGTGACCCAACCATAAAATTATTTTCGTTGCTACTTCATAACTGTAATGTTGCTACTGTTATGAATCGTAATGTAAGTATCTGATATGCAGGATGGTCTTAGGTGACCCCTGTGAAAAGGTCGTTCGACTGCCAAAGGGATCACGACCCAAAGGTTGAGAACCGCTGCTCTAAACCCTTATTTTTAACTTTCTTGTCTGCTGTGGACTGGGAGAGGTGAGCTGCAGTGAGTCGGTTAGCCGTGGGTGTCTGCTGGAAGTTTGTGCTGGATCGCTTTGGAGCTGTCTTCAGCTATGCTCATGTATCGTTGATGTTTCAGGCTAATTGCAGAGTGTCAGTAGCCTGTGTCATAACTGCTCCAGTTGGTCTTAACTGACTCATTTAACCTTGGATTCAGCTTTGTCGGATATTAATATCATGACCCCAGCTTTCTTTTGTTAACTTTACCTGCATGTCTTTGTTCAGACCTTTCAACCTTCCCAAGAAACTTTGTTTGACATACTCTTTTGTTTTTAACCAAAAGCTGGCTTTTGCTTTGTTTGACCCAATCTGAAAGTCTTACTCTTTAAATTGCTGTTTTTTGCAGTCCACATATATTTATTGAAATAACAGGTGTGATTTGTTTTAATTCTCTCATCCTATGTTTCTGTTTTTAATATTTCCTTTGTTTTCATGCACTGTGCTTGCTTTGGGCCGCCTCACTTTGCTACGTGTTTCTGGTCGCTTTTAGCTTTATAAATTTTTTTTTTTTTTATAAAGGCCGTCTTTATACTTTTAGGTGGTATTTTAAATCTCTACTTTCTGATTTGTCAACTTTAGAAAATATCTATTTAATGCCCAGAATACAAGAAAATAGGTGCTCCGGCTGGGTTTCTGTTTTGTCCGCCTTTACACTGCGGAGGGCACGGGCAGGCAGGGAAGAGGCAGAGCCACGCTGGGCCTGGGAGTGGCAGCGAGAGCTGGCAGCTGGCTCCGCTCCCAAGGCTCTGAGGTGCCCGAACTCCCCTCTGAGCCAGAAATGCAGGAGAGACAAGGGGCCTCCAGCTGCCACACGGCCCTCCGGAGACTTCTCCCATGTGTTTTCTTCATCAGGCCAGTCCTTGAAGGCAGGAGATGGTGGAGCGGTGCCTGAGCCCTGTGGCTCAGTGTGCTCCCCTGTGCCTGGGAGCACCCGCCAGCCCGGCTGGTTCTCAGCTCTTGTCGGAAATGGGATGCAGGCACGGAGCTTCTCCTGGAGGGGGGGGGTCCCCCAGGCTGCCGGCTCATCCCGGACATGGACTTTTCTCCAAATTAGGGGATAATAGGAAGATTTTTCAGGAGTTTTGCCTGTCTACCTTTTTCTCACCAACCACTCTGATTGCAGGAAACTTCCGTATTTCTTCCACTGACATTTTAAAGCCACAAACCTTCATCTTCCTCTAAATGCTCCCAGCGGTTTTTGTTTTGTTTTTTAATGTAGATTTTGTCAATTTTTGGTTCATTTCGTTATATTGGGAAAGTCTATCATTTTGCTTCTCTCCACCTTTATATTTCAGAAATTTCCTTTATTTTCTACAGCGTAATATTCTATCATGTAAATGTACTATAATTTAGCTAATCGTCCTCCTATTTATAGAGCAATTAACTAATTTATGGGACAAGTAATTAGTGCCCATTAGTGGTAAGGAAGTGGGGAAACAATCATGTCTACATAAAACTGGTGGAATTTTTAATTGAGATAACCCCCCCAAAATATAATCTGTCAAAGATCTTACAAAAATCTGTGCTCTTTAATTCAGAAATTCCATTTGTAGAAATTTATCTTAAGATAATGATAGAAGAGCCCAATGATTGTTATGCAAAAATCTTTATTGATGCTTTATTAGAAAAGCAAAAACGTTGGAAAAGACCCAAGAATCCAACAACAGAGCGCTGGTTGAAAAAATGATGGCACATTCGGACGCTGGAATCTACTCAGCGAGTTGCCTGGTGAGGCGGAGGGAAGGGACTGTGCCTGCTTGCAGAGGCTGGGCCTTGGTAAGCTGCCCGCTGTGTTTTCATCCTGCCTTCACTGGCCTCACAGTCAGCGGAAATGAGTCCTGCTCCCAGCAGTGAAGCAGCGCCTAGTGTGGCTGAAGGCAGGACAGCTCTGAGTGTGTGTGTGTGTGTGTGTGTGTGTGTGTGTGTGCAGGGGGGTGTGCACTCACACAGGAATGTTTGCAAACGTGTGGAATGTGGAGCACACTGTTTCGCCAGCATCACTTCCATGGAAAGCACTAAATCTCCTTGAATGGGTTTGCTTGATAAACTACTTAGGCAAGAGCATGAGGCCGCAAATGGTCTGGATTTGGTCAGAACTGCCTCGCAGGAGACAAGCAGAGGACTCTCCGTTCCTCCAAAAGCAGGGAAAGAGAGGAGGGAGTGGGAAGATGTGTCCGGGGCCCCCGAGATAATCCTCAGGTTGATGATTGGCTAGAAGGACTCACAGAGCTGAGAAAAACGTTATGTTCACGTCGGTTATTACAGGGACAGGATGCCCACTGACATCCGCAAGCAGGGTGCACGGGGCAGAGCCCAGGTGCTCGGGGCAGAGTCCAGGTGCACGGGGCAGAGCCCAGCTGCTGGCCTGCAGCCGCGCCTCCCCGTGGCACCACAGCGCTTAACTCTCCAGCAAACAACGACACGTTGTCCGCTGGGGATGCTCACCCAAGCCTGGTGTCCAGTCATGTGTGCATGGAGTGACCACGTGACTGACATCAGTACCCTGTGTCCAGCCCCTCCAGAAGCCAAACTGATCTGGCCTGGCCTCGGCCTCGGCCTCGGGAACAGAAACACTCCTCTCAGTTAGGATTTTCCACGGCCTCTGGCTTATCTCCCAGGAGCAGATCAAAGGCCAGGCCTTGGGGGGGGGGGGGCGGGGGTGATGAAGGCGGGGGGCGCGGTGCAGGGTTTGACCATTCCCTGATGAGTTAACCTTTTTGTGCTCGGAAGAGAAGGTGCATAAAAAACGTGGGCAGATGTCGGAAGACTCTGCCCCCCACGTGCCCTGCCAGCAACCCCACGTCTCCAGGACAAGCCTGTGGTAAATCTTGAAGGGCCAGCTGTGAAGGAAGGTCTCCGGAGAACCTGGGGACGGTGCTTGTTTGGCGTGGGGGATGAGGGAGAGGCGTGGGGACCAACAGAACGCAGGGCAGGGAGGCCACGGTGGGGGAGGCCTGCTCAGGGGAGAAGGGCACACATTTCTGTAAAACATCATTCATGTGCTCTCCGTGTGACGCACTGTCGCCTACTGTTGCTAAAGCAGTGGTCTTCAGCCCACCCCACCTGTATGGGCGTCTCTGGGAGCCGGGGCTGGGTGCTTACATGCACAGCTGGGGCAGGGAGGAGCCAGCCCAGGAGCTCCAACAAGGTCCTCGCTGGGCTGTCGTGGTTTTTCAGCAGCTTTTACTGACCAATGCTGCTCTGAAGTGCCGAGGTTACTGTCACCCCACTGCTCATCGTGCGTGAGACCGGGCCAGCGGGGTGGTGGTTCTGGCCTTGCCTGGGCTCCCTCTGGGGCCTGGGTGAGTTGCAAGCTGAGACCTGGCTGCGCTGGTCCTTGCTGGGCTCTTCCCCTGCCTGGGCCTCGAGTGGAATAACTGGACTTTGCTCTCCTGGGCTGTCATTCCGCGGCGGGCGGCCAGGCCTGCGCCCAGCGATGTCAGGAACATGCGCGGCCCTAGGAGCCTCCGCTGGAACTGGCCCGCCGTGCCTTCCCCTGCCTGCTTGTGGTCCAAGTAGATCACTAAGCCAGCGGGTGGGGAAAGAGACTCCTCTCTTGACGGAGGGAGCTGCAGAGTCACTCTGCAAAGTGATGGTCACGGGGTGAGGGGAGGGGTGGAAACTGGGGTCACATTTGCAGTCTCCCACATTTGGGCAAGCAGCTTACCCTCACCAAGCCTCCGTCTTCTCATCTGCAGGACAGGGCTGGCACTGCCCACCACAGAGCCGTGAGCAATCCCTGCCTGGTGCATCGTGAGCACTTCTAAGCAACACCTACTATCCCTCTCTTGCCAGTCTACTCCCATGTTTGCACCTCACTCAGCGAGTGAAACCTGAATTCCTTAGTGTCCACGTGAAGCCTCAGCAGGTGGCCCTGGTCTGTCTGCCCCTCCCCCGCAGTGACTGACATGCTGGCATTTGCCTGAAGGTGTAGCTTCATGCCCCGAGCCTGTGTTGTCACTCACGCTGTTCCTTCCACCTGGCTGTCCACTGGGCCCTGCGGCTGGCCCCAGCCTTCCCCTTCGGAGACAAAGGCCGGCAGTGATGCTAGGTGGCCGCACTGGAGCCACAGAGAGAGCCCTCCCCTCCCGCTGCTTTCAGCACTTTCGGTCACAGCAAGTTCCATTTGGGGAGCAAGTTCTATTGGGGGTGGGGGGCTCACGGCTTCCAAGTCTCAGACTCCAACAGGAAGTGAGTGCTGGCTAGGGTTTGGCGCCCTGGTTGCTTCTGTGGTGTTTATCCTTCCAGCTGTCTTTCTCGTGGCAAGTGATAGCACGGCGCCGTGAAATCTCCTTCCTCACCACAGTTATTTGGCCAATAAAAAGGGAAGCAATATAAAGGGAAAACCTGATATAAGGAACAATGTGTGTGGTACCCAGGACAAAAATAGAGAGGGCGTGCTCAAGTGACAAGTCTGGAAAAATACTGACATGCACCCGCTGCGCAGTCCCTCCTAGCACTAGGCCTGGGGCTGTGACAGGGTCCCCAGGTGTGCGCGCACCCTGCCTTTGCCCACTGCTAGGTCCACGGTGACCACGTCCCAATCCTGACCCCGGCTCCTCAAGGACATGGCAAATTCAGGCACCTTTCGTGGGGGAAGAGGAGCCCCCCATGATTCATCATCCTGCGTCACCTGGGGGTGTGGTCTCCATGGTGACAGGAGGAGGACAGCTGGAGCAGGAATGGCAGCAGTCGTGGTAGCAGTCATCGTCCCAGCGGTGCTCCTGGAGAGAGTGGGAGTAGTTGTAGTCGTGGCAATGGAAACATTCGCAGCGGTAATAGTAGCGACCACTTGTCGTGTGTCTGATGCGGGTCAGGCGTTGTGCTTAGCTTTGCGCACCTGCTCATTAGTTCGCACCAGCCGCCTCCGAGGTCAGCCTGCCCCAGGGAGACGCCCCTCCCGCACAGGCTGCCCGCGAGCTTTTCCCTTCCCAAGGCAGGGTGCTGCTTCCGGCCGTGTGTAACTGAAGGGAGTGCTGAAGCCGTGTGAACATGTAAATTATGTCCCATCAGAGCTCTCTAAAGTCCTGCTGCCCCTCCTTCTGCGGCCCCAGAAACTTGGTCGAATATCTGAGGACTCTCCAGTCTCCATCACCAGACACCCCAGCCCCACCCGCTCCATCCCAGCCTCTGGCCTCTCCTTCCACTGAGAAATGAGATTCAGATGGAAAAATACTGGCACAAGCTTGACCGAGGTTCCTAATAAAGACAATGTGCATCAGCTGCTGCCGTTGCTATGGTGACAGCCACAATTTCTCCCAGACAGCCTGGGTCTGCAGGGAGGGCGGGCCCTAGGGGGACAAGGGGTTTCGCCAGCGTCAGCCCCTCTCACCTTTCCATTTCCCTCACCTACCCCAGCCCACCGGCCCCCACACGGCCTCATTTGAGGCTGGCCCGGCCCGGCACTCCCAGGCCATCGTAATCAGCACCTGGCCTTGAGCCCAGTCTTCTGGCAGCATGTTCCTCACCTCCCTCGCCAGCCAATGTCCTTTTCCCAGCATCCCCCGCCAGCATGTAGCAGTGCGGCACCAGCAGCCTCAGCACCAAGGTCACTGCCAGCACCCTCCCTGGGTGGGCGCTCCACCCCACCTAATGCCTCCCTGTTGTCTGAGCCACCTGGGTAAGAAAACTGCGATTCTGAAAAAAGCGGGTGTCCCGAGGAGCATGTAAGGTTAACCTCCAGTTCTCCGAGGGGCTGAGAGAGTCACTGGGCGGGGAATTAATCAGTTCAGTTCTCCAGGGCGAGGAACGGAGCAAGGCCAGCAAAAGAGATCCCGGAGGGTGAGGAAGACTCGGAAAAGTCTGAGTGTCGTGCAGAGGGTGGTGGCGGCGATGAGGACGCTGATCACAGCGATGACAACAGCACCATTTACTGAGCATTTGTCGTGGGCCAGACACTGTACCTAGCACTTCGCACGCAGTATTGCCCCGAATGCTCATGCTGACCCTGGACTAGTATGTAGCAGCCAGGTGGCAGCTACTGCTGCTACACCCATTTCGCAGATGGAGTGATAAGGCCTAGAAAAGCTAAGTGTCGCATCTTGAAGAAAAGCAACCATGCAAAGCCAGAATGTGGAACATTCTTCAAGGCAGTTGGCCTAGCCAGTGGTTCTCAACCTTCTGGCCCTTTAAATATAGTTCCTCATGTTGTGACCCAACCATAAAATTATTTTTGTTGCTACTTTATAACTGTAATGTTGCTACTGTTATGAATCTAACATAATGTAAATATCTGATATGCAGGATGGTCTTAGGCAACCCCTGTGAAAGGGTCGTTCGACCGCCAAAGGGATCGCGACCCACAGGTTGAGAACCACTGGCCTAGATGCTTCAGAAGTATCAATGTCATTTACAAAAGGGTAGGGGTCTTTTCTAAGAAAAAAAAAAGAGAGGAAAGAGATATAAAAACCAAATGCAATCTGTGATCCTCCATTGAATCCTGATATGGAAACTAAAACAGCCATAAGAGGCATTTGAGGGACTTAGGTGGGATTTGAATACGGGCTGCGCAGTAGATGACGTTGGGAAATCATTGTCGACTCCTGCTAAGTGTGACGCTGGCATTGTGCTCGTGTGGGAGTGTTCCTATTTGCAGGTGACACGGGCCAAAGTATTTCAGGGAGAACTGTCATGAGGCCTGTGATTTACCTGCACGTATACTTAACTCCGTGATGTCTTCCAACAACCAAGTCTCTGGTTCGCTGCACACCAACAGGGTGTCCTACAATTCAACCCAGTTCTGACACCAACGACCAGAGTGAGCACAGACCCCACAGGCTAAGAGGTTAATCCCACCAAAGTGCCCCGTTTCAGATGCCAGTCACCAGCCCAGGTTGTCACCGGTGCGTCGGACTGACCAGCTGTCCGTCCAGGGTTCCCACCGCCCCCAGCTCAGGTCTGATCTTCCCTCTGGGCTCAACCAATGGAGGGACGTGCTTTACTGCCTGGACTGGTGTATTAGAAAGGGTGCAGCTCAGGAACAGCCAAACGGGAGCGTGCGGAGGGCATGGGGCGAAGAGGGGGTGTGCAGCCGCTGGGCCCGCTCTGGCACACCTCACGCCCAGCATCTCGGTGTGTCTGCTGACCAGGAGCTCTCTGAGCGCCATCATTTACAGATTCCCACGGAGGCAGGAGGGGCTGGGCAGGACTGATCACCTCACTCGCCCGTGGGAAACACTCAGTCTCCAGCCCCTCTCTTCTCCCTGAAGGTCAGTGGGGCTGAAAGTTCCGATCCTTTCATCGGGCTTTCGACTTCCTGGTGACCAGCCCCACCCTGAAGCTGAGAGGGACCAGCCACCAGTCACCTCATTAGCATACAAAATGCTCATCACTCAAGGGTTTTAGGAGTTGTTTGTCAGGAACCTATGACAAAGATCAAATATTTATTACTTTTTAATTATATCACACACACACACACACACACACACACACACAGCAAATGTAGCGAAAGGGTAACAGTTGTGGAACGTAGGTGGTTTGTCGTCAGCTTATCAACAGGATATCATATCTGCAGGTAATGGAGCCTGGGCTTCCTCCCGATTGTAACACAGTGACACATAAAAGCAGATAAATTGTTCAATGCATTGTGATAGAAGCTGACACTCTTTATTCATTGTCTTAACCGCCCCCCCCCCCAACACACACGTACAAGTTGCTCTAAATCTGAACAATCATGTGAAATTAGAAAGAATCACAGGAAAGATGATGGAGTGGCTGCCAAAGGAGGCATCTGAGTCAATCCACTCAGTTTCCCACCAACACCACCCATTTCAAGTGGCTTTCTCACCTCACAACAGGACATCATCACAGAAGCACGAGAACAGCTGTGGATTCCCCCTATTTAGATCATCAATACCCGAGTTTCCTGAGAATCCAGGAGGCTAACGGATGTGGAGGCATTTTAGCTTTGGGAGAGGATTCGTTGTAGATAGGGGGCGTGGAGTTCACACACAGAAGGTGGAGTTCACACCCCTCGGCCTTCGCACCCTGGAATCCTTTGCTTCTCTGTGTGCTGAAGGTTACACAACTTCACAATCACAGCTGGGAGGGACCTGCCACCCTGGCTTTTCTTCCTGCTCTTTCTCCCCTTCTCAGAAGTAATCCTATTTCTTTTGCCTGATGGGACTATTCCCAACCAAAGCATTAGGACTGAATGAAAGGAATAAGCTGGCAGCCTTCCAGACCCTCAAACAAGTTCAAGGGTGGACATTTGATTCGGATAATGCTTCAGAATTCATGTAGGTGCCAGGAGGATAGAGACAGCAGGAATGTTCACACACCGTACTCCTGCTCCTCGCCTCTCAGTCACTCCCCAACCTCTGCCCTTCCCAGGCCACACTCCCGAAACTTCTCATCCTCATCACCAGACCTCCCTTTGGTGCCAAGAAAGACATCTTGACTTCTTGACTGTGTAGAATCCACAACATCCCGTTCTTGTCTCTCTGATTGCTCCTTTATCTTCTCTTTCCTTTTTCCTCTTTTCTTCTCCTCACCCCTAGATCTTCCTATCCTCGGGAAACAGGAAAGCCTTCTTTTCTCTCTACGTTTATTGACGTGCCTTTAAATATCACCACCATGCCACCGACGTCTCATCTGCCTCCAGGCCAGGCATCACTCCTGAGCTCCTAGTTTGGTGTCCAGTGTCCTCCTGAATGTCACCTGCTTGTCCCACAGATTCCTTCAACTCGACATGTCCAACATCAGGCTGGTTATCGTTCCCTCAGTCTATTCCTCCTCCAGTTTTCTCCCTCCCCCCCGACCACCAGGCAAAGGGACCAGACTCCATCCTTGCAACCCAGGAGTCATCCTGAACACCTCAGCAGCCCAGGCAGCACAGATGTGATGAGTCTACCTGTGAAGTTGTGATTTGCATGGCGACTGCCTTACTGTGAACTCTGTGCAGGCTCGAGCTTGGTCCTTCTTGTTCATCATTTTATCCCTAGTACCTAGAATAGTGCCTGGGTACAGAGTAGGTGCTCAGTACCTATTTATTGAATTAATAAATGACTCCTTGAACAGCGCCTGCCCTGAACGGCCCATGTCTCTCCACTGTTCATGTGGTTGCTGAACTGCTTTCCAACGGTAGGGACTTCCAAGATGGCGGCAGGGGATTCTTCCTTCTAATATTCATGCCTTTGTATAATCCACTCCCCTATGTGTGCGCTGGGCATCTTCAATCACTTGTTGTGAGTAGAATAGGGCAAAAGAAGTGATAGGATGTCACTTCTAAAATAAGGGATGGCCCTAGCCGGTTTGGCTTAGTGGATGGAGTGTCGGCCTGCGGACTGGGGGGTCCCAGGTTTGATTCTGGTCAAGGGCACATGCCCGGGTTGCGGGCTTGATCCCATTGTGGGGTGTGCAGGAGGCAGCCTAGCAATGATTCTCTCATCATTGATGTTTCTATCTCTCTCTTCCTCTCCCTTCCTCTCTGAAATCAATACAAATATACTTTTAAAAAAGAGATTAGGGGGTGAAAAGACTGGCTTCCCTTTGCTTGCTGTCTCTGAAGGAAGACAGCTACTCTGCTGCTGGCTAGCCCATGGAAAGGCCCTTTGGCCAGGGATCTAGAAGCACTTCCAGCCAACAGCCAGCAAGGAGACCACCAGCAGCCTTGTGAGTAAGCTTGGAAGTAGTGCTCCTCCCTGACCCGTTAGATGAGACCATAGTGCTGGCCAAAATGTTGACCTCAGCCTTGTAAGAGACAGGGGTCCACAGAAACTCAATATTATTGCATTAAGCTGCTAAATTCCAGGGTGATCCTATATAATAAAAGCCCAATATGCTAAGTGTCCGGTTGTCCATTCAATCAATCAAAGCACAATATGCTAATGATATGCTAAGGCTGTTCAACTGCTCGCTATGACGTGCACTAACCACCAAGGGGCAGACTCTCCGACTGGTAGGTTAGCTTGCTGCTGGGGTCCGACCTATCGGGACTGAGTGAGATGGGCCAGACACACCCTGGAGCTCTCCCGCGGTCCCACCCTGGTTGGCCAGCCTCCCATGTCCCTCCCCGGCCCAGATTGTGCACCAGTAGGGTCCTTCAGCCTGGCGCCTGCACCCTCTTGCAATCAGGGACCCTTCAGGGGATGTCTGAGAGCCGGTTTCAGCCCGATCCCGCAGGCTAGGCCAAGGTACCCCCCACTGGTGCACAAATTCATGCACCTGGCCTCTAGTTTGTTACATAAATATAGATAACTGATATATGACCTAAGACTCAGGTTCAAACTGCAAGCTCTCAGCTCTCTAATAGCCTATGTTAACAGTGGTATATTTGCACTATGAATGCTTTGGAGTGGTTAAGAGAAACTAAGTTGACACAGTACTGATGTTTAGAGGTTTTTAAGACATGGACATTCTAAAAGCAAGGTTCAGAACAACAGTTATTGTAGGATAGCATTCATGTAAAAAAAACTCAACACAACACAAAATCAGTGGTCTGTACAATGTAACATGTAAATGCGTGGAAATAACTGAAGGTAAACATGTCAACGGAAAGCAGTGGTTATCTTAGGTGGTAAGGGACTTAAACTTTGTCTACAATTTTTGAAAATTTTTATACAAAGAATATATTTATGTGTAACTTTTGTAATTAAAAAAGCAAATATTACTTTAAAAGGAGGAAAGTAGTGGTTTAATGTTCAAAATGGAAGCATCTTTTTTTAATTAGTAAAGTTTATTACAATAAGACTCAAACCGTAAGACTGTATAAAATAGAAAATGGAAGCACATGATTACCCTGTCTTCCCAATTAGGCAGCCATAACAGTTTGCTCTACGTTCTCCCATACTTTCTTCTAAACCCGTTAAATAAAAATGGGATCCTCTTTTACTTACTATTCTGTAGGCAGATTTTTTCTAGTAATGATATACTGTGGGCATCTTTCTATGCTCATCCATATGGAACTGCTCTGGTTTTTTTTTTTTTTTTGGTTTTTTTTTGCATAGCTGCTTGTCATTCATTATATATACGAGTTGTAATTAATTCAACTGCTAAAATGTAAGCTCCATGAGAATAAGACTTCATAAAGCTTGTTTACTGCTGTATCGTAGGGGCTCGGCCAGCGCTTGAAGCTTAGTAGGTGCTCAAACGATATTCGTTGAGGGAAATTAACTTAACTAGTCATCTACTGAGAGGCAGCTGGTTTGATTTCACAACAGTACCTCTTTTCACATAGCATGAGTGTGTCCTCGAGAGGAATTGCTAAAGATGAAATTTCTGGGTGAAAGGGGCTGTCTTAAAAGATTGAAACATGTCGCCGAATTCCTCTGTGCTTAGCTGCTACTCTCTGACAACGCTGCCCATCTGTATGGAGCAGCACCTACGTCCCCACACCCTCACCCATGGGAGATGTAATTCATCCCTGACACACAGCTGTGATGGGAGATACAACTCTAGATAATGTGTGGGGAGCTGGAGAGCAGGACTAGGCATGGAGCCTACCAGGAATGCTTGGGAAATTAATTTAAATGAAGAGTGCATCAGGCAGGATCCCAGCAGGAAAGAGCAGGCACGCTCTAATTAGGTAATTTGAAGAGCATTTAATAAAGGGACTCTTTCCGAAGGAGGGCAGGGTGTCCGCAAACCACAAGCGTCTTCAGGCACTAATTACAGTGGCTTCTTATCAGCCCTACGACCTGGAGGCCCAGACGCTGGTGCAGAGAAGCCTCAGGACTTCTGGCAGGAGGTGCGACCCTACGGCACCAGCCCCCAGAGACCCCACAGGGAGGAAGCCGGAGAATTCATACCCAACTCACTCCCCTCCTTTCCCCCAGTCACCTTCTGGGGCTCCCTAAGGGTCACAACCATTTGAATGTGCATGTGGTGGGCCTCCCCAGGGACAGGGCATAGGGCATCAAGTGCTCAATGAATGCATCATTGAATTCAACCCTCCTAACAGTCCTTCAAAGTGGCCACTTGCATTCCACTGGGGAAACTGAGGCTCAGGGAGAGTCATTAAATTACCCAAGTCACACAGCTAGTTTTGGAGGCTCCCAGTGCTGTGCCCTTCAGTGCTGTGGAGCTTGGACCCGAGGGCAAGCAGACCATTCTCAGCACAAACGCTTTGCCAAATATTAAAATTCTCCAACACCAGGCGGCATCCCAGGAGCTGTGGTGGCAGGAGCAGACTCCCTGCAGCCTCGAGATACCTGACGTGGTAGCCGCCCTGTCCCGTGTGGCACCTGCAAATGGGGGAGGGGGAAGTCGGGGGGCGGGGGAGCCATGCACTGGAGCAAAGTGCCCGCTTCGAGTCCTGGCTCTGTCACCAGCCAGCGGTGTCACCCTGGGCACGATCCTTAGCCCGGTCTCCCCCGTTTCTTCCCGTGTGAAGTGCGAATAACCATAGGCCTGACTTCACAGGATCGCGGGCACGTCACCATCAACACGAACTCACAGAAAGCTGCTGCCCCCTGGCCTTGCTTCTCAAGAGTCCTGATGGGCTGCCTCGCCTTCGTTAGAGTTGCACCCCAAAGCCAGACATGTCTTGCCCAAGGCTCGGCAACTTCCTTCAGCAGGGCCAAACACGCCATATTTTCGGCTCTGTCGCTAGGGCTGAGCTCTGTCGCTGCTGGAGGCCATCCCCAGACGTGGGTGTGCCCGTGTGCCAGGAACACCTCACTGGTAGGCCCTCTGATAAAGTTTCAATTTTCACGTGTCACAAAATAGAGTTGTTTGATTTTTTTCGGTGACTTAAAAACTAAAAAACCATTCCTGGTTTGCGGGCCTTGCAAAGACCAGGAGCAGGTCAGATTACCCGCAGCCCACGGTTACCGGCTCACAGCTCGCTGAGCCTGACTTCCTCCCATCGCTGGGGCTAGGAGCGATGGCCTCCACTTAGATGAGTCCACTCCAAGCCATCGTCCAGCTCTCGCCGGCTTCCAGGCCAATGGAGCTGCAGCCCTCTGGCCCTCCTCCAGTGCCCCCGGGGCCACCCCTTCTCCCTGGGGCCTCCGAGGGCCCTTCTCGCAGTCCCCAGTGCATCTGCGGTCCTCAGCTGCCTGGTCCTGGGACTACATTTGTCTCCATTCCCACTGTACTTTCAAGGCCCAAAATAGTCCCAAGCATACAGTAAGTGCTCCATAAATGCCCTTCAAGGTCTGTGCTTAAAAACCAATGGGATCCCAGCCTGCGTGGCTCAGTGGTTCAGCATCCATCTGTGAACCAAGAGGTCAGGGTTGGATTCCCCGTCAGGGAACAGGCCGGGGTTGCTGGCTCAATCCCCGGTGGGGGCCGTGCAGGAGGCAGCCGATCAATGATTCTCTCCCTCTCCCTTCCTCTCTGAAATCAATACAAATATATTTTTTAAAAGAATGGGGAAACTGAGGCTCAGGGAGATTAAATAACTTGTTCAAGGACACACAGCTAGTTTCAGAGGCTCCAAAGACCTGTTTTCCTAAAGTGCGCTTTTCTTTTGCCCAAGAACTCTGCCACCATCAAATTCCACTGCCACCGTGCACTCTCTGGTGACCTTGGTGAGTCACTTCCTTTCCTGGCCTCGGTTCCCTCAGCAGTGAAATGGGTGTGATGATAACAGCAATGCTTTCCGCATTAGGCCGTCATGAGGACTGGATGAGCTAACACATGTAAAATGTGTAGGAATGTGCCTGGCACCCAGCAAGCCCCAAGTAAATGTTAGTCCTTGCCAGCCACGAAGGAGGGTGAAGAGGTCTAAGGTCTGAGCAAAGCAGGGCTTCCTCCCTCGGCTCTGGGGGGACCCTGCCCCCGGGGCTCTGAGTTGCTGCTCAGCCCTGTGCCAGGCCCTGGAGGCGAGGCCCCCGGACATTGCTGGTGGAAACCGGAGCTCTCAGACTAGGAGGTGAGGCCACCCTGGCTTTGTGGGATAAGTCCAACCAGAACGTGTTTATTTTCCCTGCGTCTAGAAGGGCCTCTCTGGTCTCCATGGCAACGGGATTTCCTGTCCTGGTTTTCCCTTGAACGGGATACCTGCTGAATGCGGAGACACCCAGCTGAAGCCTGGGTTGGAGGCCAACGCTAAGGCCACTTTAACTGCCTCCCCCACACCAGCCAGGCGGCTGCCGGACCAGGGCCCAGGTGACAGGAGCCTTTGTTTACCAGTCCAGACATCCGACTGGAGGGTGACGTCATGGAATCCAGCCCAGAGTCCTTGTTACGCCCCATTTTCTTTTCAAGGGTTTTGTTTCTTTCTGCGGCTGAAGAAACAGAGGCTCACATACGCCCCTGATTTGCTAAGAATATTTCTAAATCCCTCTAATCACAGGGCATACCCCAGGTCTCGGAACTCCAGAAACAATCATTCATTCATTCATTCATTCATGATTTTATTTACCCAGCAAACATGTGTGTACTGGATTACATGCCCAAACTGTGCTGGAGCCGAAGAAGAAAGGGGACTCTATCGGGGCTTTGCTCCCGGGGAGCCCGTCCCCTGGAGAAAGGAGACAAGCATGAACACGGTGCAGCATGACTCGGGCCTGGACAGAGGCCTCTTCAAGGGTGGCATGTAACTGACAGGAAGTTTAATCTCTGTTTCCTGCCTGCATTCGATTCAGCTCTTAACCTCCATGGTGTTGGGCAAATCCTAGCCTGAGCTCCAGTCTTCTCCTCTGTGAAATGGGGATACAATGGTACCCGCTGGGGGCATAGATCGCATGGTGGTCAGGAGTCTGTCTTCTCGAGTGGGACTGACTGGTTCAGATCTCAACTCGACCACTTCCTAGCTCTGTGTCCTTGGGCAAGTCACTTAACCTCTCTGTTTACTGGGGACTGTCCTAGTGCCACTGCGTGGGGCTGCCTGAGGTTTAAATACGTGAGTGCATGCACTCAGGAGAGCGCTCTTAGCCCTGTGCTATTGCCACCACCTTCAAGGAACCCTGGGAGCCCAGAGGAGGGCGAGAGGATGGTGATGCTGTCTTCTTTGGGGTGAGTTGGGAGATAAGCAGTGAGAGACGCTCTACCAGAGGGGGTAGTATCAGATGATTAGCATTCCATATCTACATCTCCCCCTACTTGAGGTCAGGCATCACATCTGCCTTGTTTCACCATCTCCTCCCCACCTCCTAGCATAGCCCAAGGAGTAGGAGATCAATGAATGTTGGGACATCACAATGACTAAAGGATCAGTCCAACCTCCTTGCCATGGCATTTGGCTAAGAGCCAGTGTGATGGTCAATTTCATGTGTCAACTTGACTGGGCCATAGGGTGCCTAGACAATTTGGTCAAACATTATTCTGGGTGTGTCTCTGACAGTGTTTTTGGAGGAGATGAACATTTGATTAGTGGACTGAGTGAAGCAGATTGCCCTCCCGAAGGCGGTGGCCTCATCTAATCTGTTGAAGACCTGAAATAAAACAAAAGGCGGGGTAAGAAAGCATTCTCGCTCTGCCTGACTGACTGCGGCCTTCAGACTCGGACTCAGGCTAGAGTGAACACCATCGGCTCTTCTGCTTCTCAGGCCTTCAGACTGGGACTCGGGCTGAAACAGCACCATTGCTCTGGGTCTGGACTCAGCCTCCAGAATCATATAAGCCAATCCTCCTCCTTCCTATATAATAGAAGCCTAATATGCTAAGTGTCCGGTCGACCGCAGCGGTTCAACCAACCAAAGCGTAATATGCTAATGAATGCTAAGGCTGCTCAAGCGCTCGCTATGATGTGCATTGACCATCCGGGGGCAGACAGTCAACCAATTGACCAGTCGCTATGACATGTACTGACCATCAGGGGGCAGACGCTCCAACCGGTAGGTTAGCTTGCTGCTGGGGTTATTCAAAATAACAATTGTGATCACTGGAGGAACAGTGTGCAGGGTGCTGTGAGAGAAATTGTAAAGGAGACTGTGGCCCTCTCTGCCATGCTCTGCCATTCTGCAGCTGCTAGGGCCGGCCAGTGACCTCCGCTGCAAGGAGGCAGGAAAGGGAGGAGCCTGGCTGATAAAAAGCCAATTATGACATTTTGTCCTTTATGTCAGTGACTGATTTAGAGATCCAGACCTAGATCAATGGCATGCTCCTAGAGCAGCGGTTCTCAACCTGTGGGTCGGGGACCCTTTGGCGGTCGAACGACCCTTTCACAGGGGTCGCCTAAGACCATCCTGCATAGCAGATATTTACATTACGATTCATAACAGTGGCAACATTACAGTTGTGAAGTAGCAACGAAAATAATTTTATGGTTGGGTCACAACATGAGGAACTGTATTTAAAGGGCCAGAAGGTTGAGAACCACCGTCCTAGAGAGAAGGATTGGTTTAAAAATGGGCAATAGCCCTGGCCGATGTGGATCAGTGATCAGAGTGTTGGCCTGAGCACCAAAGAGTCGAGGGTTTGATTCCTGGTCATGGACATGTACCTGGGTTGCAGGTTTGCTCCCTGCCTTGGTCGGAGTGCATGCAGGAGACAACCAGTCTATGTGTCTCTTTCACATCTCTCTCTTTCTCTCTCTCTCTCTCTCTCTCTCTCTCTCTCTGTGTGTGTGTGTGTGTGTGTGTCTCCCCCCCACCCCCTCTTTGAAAAGCAATGGAAAAAATATCCTCAGGTGAGGATTATCCAAAAATAATAATAATGATAGACAGTGACCTAACTCAGTTCAGTGAGGTCAGAGGGAAGTTGGATGAGGGCTTGTGACACCTAAGAGAGACCCTGGAGATTCACTGGCCTGTCCTCTTTGGAATGTTGTTGAATAAAGAAGTTGCTTTCTCTTTTCGAGCCTGTGAAGGCAGCCAACGCAGGACTGAGCCCGGCAGCAGCGCGGGAGCCGTGGCTGAGATGGGCTCGAGCTCTGTTCCGTGTCCTGCTCTGCTGCCTTCAGCGCTGTTCCGCGCGGTGTGAGCCGGCCGGAGGCCTGTTTTCTGGTTTAAGGAAATTCAGGAGCATCCTAAGTGGTATAAGCATGTTTCAACGTCAAGGCAACCTAGGTCTTCCTGGGAAGAGTGAAAGACCAGATCCTGTAAGGAGCCCTCTGGTGGCAGTGCGGAGCGTGGCCAGGGTTTAAGATGAGGTGGGCCATGCTGTCTGGTGTGGACATAGTTCAGGACACCTAGAACTGGAGGCTAAAATATACACGTTGACTAGTATTCTTCCTCAAACGAAATGTTCTGAGATTATGAGCCCACAGGACAGGCCTAGAGAAAACTCAGGAATATTCATTCATTCATTGATTCATCCAACACATTGTTCTGAGCTACTGCAGTGACCAAGACAGGTATCAGTCGCTGTGCTTCCAGCGCTTACATTTTGGTGCAGGGACAGACAATAAACCAAGCGAACAGGTGCCCAGGTGAAGTCTGTTATATGGTGATGCATGTTATGGAGAAGCATTGTTTAAAGGGAGAAGGAATAGGTAGTGCGAGGGAAGGGAAATTACTTAGAAGTTTCCACTCCACAGTCTTCAAGAGGAGGTCTTTCTCAACAAAAAGCTTTAGGGAACGGTGCCTTCCTACATCCGCAGCTGACCAGGCACACAGACCATGGCTATTGTCATACAGTAACCTGAGACTCACTGGGTGTCTACTAATGAAAACCAAAAGCACTGTTCCAATGTGTCCACCCATATTATTTTACTTAGTAAGTCGTCTCCGTACCCATGGGGGTGCGATCCAAGGCCCCCGTGGATGCCTGAAACCTGAGACAGGACCGAGCCCTGTACTGTGTACACTCGTTTTCCCTACACACACCCCTTCTCGCTCACAGGAGGCACCTGTGGCTTCTCTCTGGCAGATCCCAACTGCCAGCATCACTGCTGTGCTTTGGGGCTTTTAGTAGGTGAAATGAGGATGACAGGCCTGAGATACCTCGTCAGTTGGTCTGGTGACAAAGGCGGCTCCCAGGAGGCTCCGGGACAGGAGCGTCTGGGGCGTGGACAGCTGGGCAAGGCTGATTCGCACCCAGGCGGGGCAAAACTGCTCGCCTGAGGGTTCATCAGAAAGGCCCCAATTTAAAACGTGTGCGTTGTTAGTCCTGGAATTTTCCATTGAGTATTTTTGCGCCACAGTTGACTGTGGGTGATTGAAACTGTGGAAGGTGAAGCCGTGAATGGGGGGAGGACTGTATCTATTTCGTGGACAAGGAAACCTAAGTCAGTGATGCCAAGCAAGCCCGCGCTGGCATGGCGGCAGGTCTTCCACGCCCGCTGGCCGATCACCACGCCCTCGGCCTGCCTGAGGTCACTTAGCAGTAACTCCTCTTTATCCCAGAAGTGTTTCCTGGCAGCTACGACCAGTGCTGTTAGGTGAGGCAGCGGCAGAGAAAATGAACTCATCATGAAGGCTGTATTTGATGAGATAAGCGAGATCTTTCAAGTGTGTTCCATGAGAGGGAACACACCCTCTTTGGAGGGTACAGATACGCCTGACCTCAAGACGTGGCCAGCGTTGTCACCAATATTCTTGCTTCTCTCTCACCCCATCGCCACGCTTCCCCTTCCTGCTCCCAGGCCGAGCGCCTGCCTTGGTTTGTCGGAGGTCTGGCCGTTATAGAAAATGAAGGCCTTTGGTCCTTGGAGCAGTGAGTCAACCAGATTGCAGGGGAAGGACTCCTTGTCCCTTTACAAAATGAAACGAAACGAAACAAAACAAAACGACATGTAGTCATAGAAACCCACGTTAGAGGCCCGAAGGCGAAAAAGCAAAGTGACGAGTGCTCAGTGGACCCCTCAACTGGGGTATGTGGCTGCTCTGCCATCCACTTCTTTCTTTTTTTACATAAAAAGCATTTTTATATATTTTTTGTTGGCAATATTATAGAAGTCTCCCATGTTGTCTCCGTGTGCCCCCTCCCCCCAGCCCCCCTATCCTCAGGTCTTCCCACACTGCTGTCTGTGACCATGGGCTGTGCACACATGCATATAAGTTCTTTGGTTAATCTCTTCCCATCCCCCCGCCCCCCGCCCCCCCCGCCACACACACACACACACACACACACACACACACTTCCCTCTGAGATCTGTCAGTCTGCCATGCTTCAATGTCTCTGGACCTACTTTGTTCATTAGTTTCCACATATAAGTGAGATCATATGATACTTATCTTTCCTAACTGGCTTATGTCACTTAGCATAATACTCTCCAGGTCCCTCCATGCTGTCTCAAAGGGTAAGAGATCATTCCTTTTTACTGCTGCATAGTATTCCATGGTGTAAATGTGCCACAGCTTTTTTATCCACTCATCTACTGATGGGCACTTAGGCTGTTTCCAGATCTTAGCTACTGTAAATCATGCTGCTATGAGCATAGGGGAGCATACATTCTTTCTGGTTGGTGCTTCGGGTTTCTTAGGCTATATTCCTAGAAGTGGGATCACTGGGTCAAATGGCAGTTCCATTTTTAATTTTTTGAGGAAACTCCATACCGTTTTCCATAATGGCTGCACCCATCTGCATTCCCACCAGCAGTGCACGAGGGTTCCCCTTCTCCACATTCCCACCAGCACTTGTTGTTTGTTAATTTATTGATGGTAGCCATTTTGACATCTGTGAGGTGATATCTCATTGTCGTTTTAATTTACATCTCTCTGAGGATTAATGATGTTGAGCATTTTTTCATGTCTCCTGGCCATCTGTATGTCATTTTTGGAGAAGTATCTAGTTAGGTCCTTTGCCCATATTTTAATTGAATTGTTCGTCTTCCTGACGTTTAGTTGTTTGGGTTCCTTGTATATTTTGGAAATTAACCCCTTATGAGATGTATCATTGGCGAATATGTTCTCCCATACAGTGGGTTCCCTTTTCATTTTGTTGGTGGTTTCTTTTGCTGTGCAGAAGATTTTTAGTTTGATGTAGTCCCATTTGTTAATTTTTCCCTGTGTTTCCCTTGCCCTAGGCGATATATCAGTGAAAATACTGCTACATGAGGTGTCTGAGATTTTACTGCCTATGTCTTCTTATAAGATTTCTATGGTTTTGTGACTTATTGTTCTTTTATCCATTTTAAGTTTATTCTTGTGAATGGTGTAAGATGGTGGTCTAGTTGCATTTTTTTATGCATGTACCTGTGCAATTTTCCTAGCACCACTTATTGAAGATATTGTCTTTACTCCATTATATGTTCTTGCCTTTTTTGTCAAATATTAATTGACCATATTGGCATGGGTTAATTTCTGGGGTCTCTTTTCTGTTGATCTATATGCCTGTTCTTGTGCCAGTACTGTTTTGATGACAGTGGCTTGGTAATATAGTTTGATATCCAGTATTGTGATCCCTCCAACTTTGCTCTTCTTTCTCAAGATTGCTGCAGCTATTCAGATTCTTTTTTCATTCCACATAAATTTTTGGAGTATTTGTTCTAGCTTTGTGAAATATGCCATTGTTATTTTAATAGGAATTGCATTGAATCTGTAGATTGCTTTGGGTAGTATGGACATTTTAATGATGTTAATTCTTCCAATCCATGAACACTGTATATTCTTCCACTTGTTTATATCTCCCTCTATTTCCTTTTTCAATGTCCTGTAGTTTTCCAAGCACAGGTCTTTTACCTCCTTAGTTAAGTTTATTTCCAGGTACCTTTTGTTGTTGTTGTTGTTGCAATGGTAAATGGGTTTGTTTGTTTTTTAGTTTCTCTTCCTAAGAGTCATTATTGGTGTATAAAAATGCCATCAATTTTTGAATATTAATTTTGTATCCTTCTACTTTACCAAATTCATTTATTAAACCTTAGCAGTTTTCTTGTGGAGTCTAGGGTTTTCTATGTACAATATCATGTCATTTGCAAATAATGACAATTTAACTTCCTCCTTTCCGATTTGGAGACCTTTTCTTTCTTCTTTTCTGAGCACTGTGGCTAGGACTTCCAGTATTATCTTGAATAAGATCTGCCATCCACTTTTTTTTTTTAATATATTTTATTGATTTTTTACAGAGCGGAAGGGAGAGAGATAGAGAGTTAGAAACATCGATGAGAGAGAAACATGGATCAGCTGCCTCCTGCACACCCAATACTGGGGATGTGCCCGCAACCAAGGTAGATGCCCTTGACCGGAATTGAACCCGGGACCCTTCGGTCCACAGGCCGACGCTCTATCCACTGAGCCAAACCGGTTAGGGCTGCCATCCACTTTTTAAAAAATTATATTTATTTGGAAACATCTATTATAATAAAAGCATAATATGCTAATAAGACCAGACATCCTTCTGGATGACCTTCCGGACAAAGCCTGGGCTGAGAGGGAAGCCCGGGGCCCAGGTGCCTGCTGGTGGCTGGAGGGAAGCCCAGGTCCTGGGTGCTGGAGGGAAGCCAGTGCCAGCAGCCAGGGGGGAGGAGGCCCACTCTTGCACGAATTTCATGCATTGGGCCTCTAGTTGATTAATAACATTGTATAAATTTCAGGTGTATAACTTTATAATATAGCATCTGTATATTCCAGTGTGCACTGACCACCCACTAGTCTACTTCAGTCATCATATATTTGACCTCTTTTATCCTCTTTGTCCTTCCCCCGCCCCTCCCCTTCTGGTAGCCATGATTCTGTTGTCTATAAGTTTGGTTTTTGTTTATTTGTTGCCTTTTGCTTTATATCCCACATCTGAGTGAAACCATATGGTTCTTGTTCTTCTGTCCGACCTTTCATTTAGCATGATACTCTCAAGATCCATCCGTGTTGCAATTGGCAATATTTCATCTTTTTGTGGCTGAGCACCACATTTTCTTTATCCAATCACCCATCAAAGCACACGTGGGTTCTTTCCATGTCTTGGCTACTGTGAATCCTGCTGCAGTGAACATAGGGCTACATATATTCTTACAAGTAAGTGTTCTCAGCTTCTTTTTGGTAGTGCTCAGAAGGAGGGATAGCTGGGTCATATGGTAGCTCTATTCTTAATTTTTTTGAGAACCTCCGCAGTGGCTGCGCCAGTCTGCATTCCCGCCAGCAGGGCACGAGGTTTTCTTTTCTCCACATCCTCTCCGACCCTGGTTATGTCTTGTCTTGTTGACAATAGCCATTCTAACAGGTGTGAGGCGGTATCTCACTGTGATTTTGATTTTCATTTCCCTTTAACTAGTGATGTTGAGCATCTTCTTACATGTATATTGGCCACCCTTTAAAATTATAAGTTAACTGGTTAGCAAATTACTTCAATCACACATATAATACATGAATATAGAGAAACCAAGATGGCGGCATAGGTTAACGCCGGAGATTGCTGCCCTTGAACAACCACTTCAGAGATATAACTAAAGGACAGAACAGACAGCATCCAGAACCACAGGAAGGCTGGCTGAGTGGAAATTCTACAACTAGGAGGAAAGAGAATATCATACCCAGACTCAGAGGAGGCGCAGTGCTGAAGTGAAATACTGAGGTACGAAGTGCGCGCGCACGCGCGGAGCGGGCTGGCGGCGGAGGGCGCGATTGTTGTTTTCAATCGGGAGGGAGTTTCAGACTCTGAGCTCCAGATCCGGGCGAGTCTCTGGGGACCCAGACTCAAACGGGAGAAGCGGGACTGTCTGGCTTCGGTCGGAACTCGAAGGCAGCTTTCTCTCCGAGGTTTGCAGCCATTGCTGGGACTCTGAGAGGCAGAGCCCCTGGGGAAGGAACTGAGAGCAGCCATAACTGCTCACTCCGCCCGCCCTGTAGATCCCCGGGGACCCGCCTCGCCCAAGCCCTGTGCAGAACCATTTGCCGGATAGCCTCAGGCAAAGGCTAGATTAGCACCGCCCTAGAGATCCAGCACAGAAGCTCTCCCACTGCAGACACAGCTGACTCTCATAGCCAGTTAGCCTGGAGGTCAAATCACCCCTGGTATTACCGACATCAATCAAGGCTTAAAGGCAACAAGACTGTGCACAAAGACCACTTGGGGGTGTACCAAGAAAGCATAAAAAATGCGGAGACAAAGAAACAGGACAAAACTGTCAATGGAGGATATTGAGTTCAGAACCACACTTTTAAGGTCTCTTAAGAACTGTCTAGAAGCCGCCGATAAATGTAGTGAGATCCTCAAGAAATCTAATGAGACCCTCAATGTTGTGATAAAGAACCAACTAGAAATTAAGCATACACTGACTGAAATAAAGAATATTATACAGACTCCCAACAGCAGACCAGAGGAGCGCAAGAATCAAGTCAAAGATTCGAAATGCGAAGAAGCAAAAAACACCCAACCGGAAAAGCAAAATGAAAAAATAATCCGAAAATACGAAGATAGTGTAAGGAGCCTCTGGGACAGCTTCAAGCGCACCAACATCAGAATTACAGGGGTGCCAGAAGATGAGAGAGAGCAAGATATTGAAAACCTATTTGAAGAAATAATAACAGAAAACTTCCCCCACCTGGTGAAAGAAATAGACCTACAGGTCCAGGAAGCGCAGAGAACCCCAAACAAAAGGAATCCAAAGAGGACCACACCAAGACACATCATAATTAAAATGCCAAGAGCAAAAGACAGAGAGAATCTTAAAAGCAGCAAGAGAAAGAAACCCAGTTACCTACAAGGGAATACCCATACGACTGTCAGCTGATTTCTCAACAGAAACTTTGCAGGCCAGAAGGGAATGGCAAGAAATATTCAAAGTGCTCGCTTCGGCAGCACATATACTAAAATTGGAACGATACAGAGAAGATTAGCATGGCCCCTGCGCAAGGATGACACGCAAATTCGTGAAGCGTTCCATATTTAAAAAAAAAAAAAGAAGAAGAAATATTCAAAGTGATGAATACCAAGAACCTACAACCAAGATTACTTTATCCAGCAAAGCTATCATTCAGAATTGAAGGTCAGATAAAGAGCCTCACAGATAAGGAAAAGCTAAAGGAGTTCATCACCACCAAACCAGCATTATATGAAATGCTGAAAGGTATCCTTTAAGAAGAGGAAGAAGAAAAAGGTAAAGATAAAAGTTATGAACAACAAATATGCATCTATCAACAAGTGAATCTAAGAATCAAGTGAATAAATAATCTGGTGATCATAATAGAATCAGGGACATAGAAAGGGAATGGACTGACTATTCTTGGGGGGAAAGGGGTGTGGGAGATGCGAAAAGAGACTGGACAATAATCGTGCACCTATGGATGAGGACAGTGGGTGGGGAGTGAGGGCGGAGGGTGGGGTGGGAGCTGGGAGGATGGGGGGGGAAAAAGAGGAACAAATGTAATAATCTGAACAATAAAGATTCAATTAAAAAAATACATGAATATATTCTCCTTAAACATAATTAAAGCGCAGCAGATACGGTCAAAGTCCCTTTGGTTGTCACGGCCAATCCTGGCTTCCCTGCTATCCCTGTTCAGGGTGTTTGGGGTGTATCTTTCGCAATGTTTTCCTTTCCTATGGAATCTGAATACTGTTGCTGTCGATGTGCTTTTCACATTTTTTACGTAAATGGTGTCATACTGTCCCTGTAGTTCTGAAATTTTTAGTCTCTAAGAGGTACTTAACACCTCACCAGGAGGAAATCTTCTAGTGAGAACCCAGGGGGGAAGCTAATATTTATCCCGGTCCCAGTAGGTGCCAGACACTAAACCATTTGCTACAAATCGCAGAGGTCTCAGATTTGAGCCAAAGCTGTTTCTCCCCCAGGGAAAGTTGGTAAATATATTTCCAACTGCAGTATATTTTAAATAATTGCTTGATAAATAATAATGGCACTGTGATAATAATCACAATAAACATGCTCGTACTATGGCAAGATGATTTAGTGAGCGGTTAATTCATAGTTTAGCCCAGTGGATATTTTCCTGCTTTGCTCCAAGGAGGAACCCAATCATGTTCTCTCGCCTGGAGGGTCTTCGCTGGTCTGGAAGGAAACAGAACGATCCTCAAAACAACCCCCTCTCCGGCTTCCTCTTCAAAATCTACTTGTCCTGAGACAGAAGTTGGGTCATCTCTGAGGATGGAGGGGAGGCCGAACAGTGAAAGTCCCAGAAGCAGAACTGTCCCCAGGACTAACGATGGGCGGGCCTGTGGGCATGTCCCCACCATGTCCCTCTTCTTACAACACCCGGAGAAGGTGGCAGCCTCCTGGAGGGGAATGGCCCATGTGCCCATTGGGACTGTGGCCTGGAGGTCCCTGCTTAGCCACCGGCCCTTGTCCAAGCTCTGAACAGACAGCAGCAGCCACGCCCTCACCCGAAAATTCCACCGGGCACTCAGACAAGGTGTGCAGGGCCGGGACCCAAGGGAGGGCCCGAGAGCAGCTCCCAGGACCACCTGCTTCTCGCGGCTGAGCCCTGGCTCCCAGTGGGTCCAATGAGCACAGTGACGTTCCTTGCACCTGAGTGTGCCGGCCCCAACAGCTGAAGCAACGGGGGCTCTGGGCAGCGAGGGTGAGCAGTCAGAGTGGTGGGAGGGGTTGACCTTCAGCTTGTCTGTGCTGCAGCCCCTGCCTGTGATTCCCCCAAAGCGGGGTGCGGGCCCCTGCCAGCTGTCTCAGCGCCAGTCAGGGAGCCCCGTGCGAGCTTGTGAGCCTGAAGGACGTTGACATTTACTGCGCCACCAGACTGACCAAGCGTGGCTCACGTGGGTCCCGCTCGCCATCTTTCCTCCTGCACTTCTCCACCCATCTCCTCGCAGGGGGCTGGTGTCAGCTGTCACCCTCCTTGGGATTTCAAGGTGCCTCCCGGAGCCCCTGAAGCCGTGGCCGCCCTCGCTGGCATCGGCGGGACAGCAGGTCTGCTCGTGGGTATTTCCAGCGAGAGCACTGCGCTGGTCTTCTCAGCGCTAATGAGGGGTTTCGCTTTGGCAATGGGTTCCCCTGGTGAGGTTTAGTAGCCGAGCTAAATATCGATCCTTTCCAAACACCCTTCCTGGCTCCCCAGGGGCCAGGAAGCCTGAGAAGTCACCACGGGGGTCACTCCCTGAGAACAGCCGGGTAATATGCCTTGATGTCCCCAAGGAGGGTGGCCCCTTACAGGTGGTCAGGCTCATCATTCCAGACTGGCTGCCTGTCAACTGTAATGTCAGCCTTGCGGGGGGGGGGGGGGGGGGGGGGGGGGGGACGGGACTCAGCCCGGATCTCTGAGGGACTCCAGCTCTGCTGACTTTAGCTCTGATGATTCATTTGTTATCATAGCACCAAAAAAAATGCTAGAGACTATGATAGAGTGTTGGCCTGCAGACTGAAGGGTCCCAAGTTTGATTCCAGTCAAAGGCATGTACCTTGGTTGCGGGCACATCCCCAGTAGGGAGTGTGCAGGAGGCAGCTGATCAATGTTTCTCTCTCATCGATGTTTCTGACTCTCTATCCCTCTCCCTTCCTCTCTGTAAAAAATCAATAAAATATATTTTTTTAAAAAATTTAAAAAAAAAAAAAAAAGCATTTTTAGCTTTGTCACCAGTTCCTTGTGCTAAAGTAAAAAGATCTTTCTGATTTTCAATCTGATGATTGATTTGGCCCTGAACCAATCACTAGTAGTCTGGTGAGATGCAGTGCACTGATTGGCTCAGCCTTGGGCCTAGGTTTCACCAGTTTTGCCAAAGCATAAGGGGTTGGGTGGGAGAATGGGAGTGCAGGTGGGTACCTTTCTCTGCTGTTGCCTCTAGGAAGGGAAAAGCCGGTGGGGGCGCTCCACTGTCTCTTTATGTGTGAAAGTCTAAAAGCTCCTGGAAAGAATTCCTGCTGCAGGTGCTATTCTGCTCAAAGACGATGGTCAGGGGTGAGGGTTGATTCTGAGCCCAGCCCTCAGAGGATCCTCCTCCCATCCACCTTAACACAGATGTGAGCCCTCGAGGCAGGGAGATGCTATTTTATTAATCCTGTAACCTGAGAGTGGCAAGCAGTGGTGTGGACATGACTGGGCAGAAGCACAGACTGTAGCTGATCTTGGCAGTTGCTTATCGTATATCCAGGACTGTGGCCAAGCGCCGTCTCCTCCTCCCTTGCAGCCGGTGGGGATCACGTGACAGCATTCCTGCCAATGAGATGGGAGCAGAGCTTCGCTTTTGTGTAAAAAGGCCCTCCCCCTGCCTGCCCCCCTTCTTTCTGCCTGGATCGTGGACTTGATGGCTGCAGCTGAAGCAGCTATTTTGTAGCCAAGACAGTCACAGAAACACAGGCCCTGATAACATGGAAAAGCAGAAACCCCCTGTATCTGGATATCTCTTTCTTTTTAGTCCTCTTTCTAATATGCTGTTGCTCACAGATTTGTGAGAAAAACAAATCCTCCTTATTGTTTAGGCCCTTGTTAAGCAAAATATGGACCTGCATCAGCTCACCAGGGAGCCTGCTAGATGCAGAATCTCAGGCTTGCCCCAGATTCCAACCAGAATCGACAAGACTTTCAGTTGAGTCATAGGCACATAGGGAGAAGCGTGGGTGCAGTCATCACAGGAGTGTGGCCGATGGCAGTCTAACCCATGCACAGAGGTTGGACCCCACAAGATAGGATTAGGTGCCACTTTGGCACCGACAGTGCTGGGCATCATCACAGGCAGCTGGAGTGGGAGCGAAGGAATGTGCCAGGAGGACACAGACAGAGCCAATGAGACCAGCAGGATGACCAGGGGGTGTTCGGGCACAGCTGGGCTGTGTCAAGGTGCTTCTGGGAGAATAACAAATACAAAGGCCCAGAGATGGACAAGAAAGCATGGCTGGGGCCACTCACACCATTTCGTTGGCAGCCAGCCCCGAGGGAGAGATGTTATTACTCATCCCATTTTACAGACGTGGAAGCTGAGGCTCCAGGGAGGAAGCAGTGTGACAGATGTTAGTGTCACACAGCAAATACATAGCAGAGACAGGCTCACGTCTATATCTGACGCTGGATCTACCTCACTTGGTCCTATCCTTTCTAGAATAAGGGACCCTATGCCTCCTGGGGTCACAGTAACCCCAGTATCTGGGAATAGCTGGCAGCTAAAGGTGCCCCTGAGGGCTCCCTCCCTCTCCTCTCTTTTTCCTGCTACGCTGCTGTGCTCCTGAATCCTAGTGGGCTGTGGGTCTTGATTGGCTGGGCTCAGGAACCAGGTTTAAGGTGAGGGGCGCTGTGCCTACCTGGCCAGCCTTCCCTGGTGAGATGCTGGCTGTGGGGAACGGCCCACATATGCGTTTCCTGATCCCCAACCCCACACCTTCATACATTTTCCGCCGGCCAACGTGTTAAACACCTTTCCTAGCTTCTTTGATGAAACACTCGTCTCCTCCCACCCCACGCTCTCCTGTGGCCAACAAGGGGGACTGACGTTACCAGATTCCTCTGGGCTCTTTGGGTGTTTAAGTTTGACCCAATGCCAGGAGGATGCCAAGTGGAATCTGGTCACCCAGGCTGAATTAATAAAAGCAGAGGGCCCAGCGCCGGGGCGGGCTGGGTCAGCCCTGCTGGGGAGGAACATTCAGTTCTGGAGGAAGGTCGCCAACGGGCAGCCGGTGCAGGAGACTGTCCAGACAGAGGCTCAAAGCCAAAATGTATGAGTAACATCGGAGGGATCGGGCTATGTGGCCTGAAGCAGAGGTGACTCAGGAGGCGTGGCCCCAAACAAGGCTGCAGGGGCTGCAGGGGAGACCTCCAGGCCCTGGCTGGCTGGCACGTCAGAGCCCGTTCCTCTGCTGGCAGCGGCCGTGTCCTAGTCCCTCTCAGCCCCTCTCTCACTCCTCACGACACACTTTTCACTTGTCCCTCTTCTCAGACCCCGAGTCCCGCTCCCTCTTCTCTCATTTCACCAATGACTTTGTCTTCTTTTGGGAGAAATGGAGGTCAGTAGGAAAAAAGTTCTCTGCACCATCAACTAAATACTGTCTAAAGCCATCCTCGCCTCCGTCCCTCTGGTCCATGGAAGGGAGGCTGGACTCCCTCCAAGGTGAGTTCCTCCACCCAGACTCCCGGGTCCACTCCTCAGCCTGGTGCCTACTTCCTCGGCCTCTCCCACCCTGCTGGCTCTTTCTCGTCTGCTGTGCAGGAGGCCCAACCCCTCCCATCCTAAACAAACAAGCAAGGCTCCCACCACACCAGCGGTTCCTCCTTCCCTGTATTCTCATGCAAGTCATCTTTACATTTCCCTCCTCTTGCCAGCTTGATGCATAAACTCTATCAAATCTTCAAGACATACCATGGTATGCGCGTGACATTTAGCACGGTGTAGAATATTATGCTGGACCATGTAAAATTGCCATGTTTTTGGTAACCGCTTTATTGAGATATATTCACATCCTCCACAATTCACACATGGAAAGTGTAGAAATCAATGGTCTTTACTATATTCACAGAGTTGTGCAATCATCACCACAATCCATGTTGGAACATTTTCATCACCCCAAAAGAAATCCCAATATCCTTTAGCTATTCCCCAATCTCCCAATCCCCACACCAGCTCTAGGCAACCACTAATCTGCTTGTGACTCTACAGGTTTGCCGATTCTGGGCATTTCATATAAATAAAATCATGCAATATGCGTTCTTTCCTTGACTGGTTCCTTTCACTTAGCATAATGTTTTCAAGATTCATTCATATTGTAGTGGGTATCAGCACGTCACTTTTTTATGATCAAATAATGTTCCATTGAATGGATATATTACATTTATTTATTCATTCATCAGTTGATGAACATTGGAGTTATCTCAACTTTTCACTATTTTTGTTTGTTTGTTTGTTTGTTACTCCTCACCCGAGGGTACTTTTCCATTGATTTTTAGAGAGAGCGGAAGGGAGGGGAGAGAGAAGAGAGAAACATCAATGTGAGAGAGACACATCGATTGGGTGCCTCCCGCACACACCCTGACCAGGGCCAGGGTTGCACCTGCAACCGAGCTACGTGCCCTTGACTGGAATCAAACCCGGGACCCTTCAGTCCACAGGCTGACACTCTGTCCACAGAGCCAGACCGGCCAGGGCTCTACTTTTGACTATTATGAATAGAACCGTTAAAGACATTCATGAACAAGTTTTTGTGTGAACATGTTTTCATTTCTCTTGGGTATATACATACTTAGAAGTGGAGTAGGTGGGTCATATAGTAACTCAATGTTTAACTTTTCTAAGAACTGACAGACTGTTTTCCAAAGTGGTTGCACCATTTTACATTCCCACCAGCAGTGTAAAGGGGTTCCTATTTCTCCTCATTCTTTTCACTATTTGTTACTAGCTGTGTTTTTTTTTAAAATCATATCCATCCTATAGGGTGGATGTAAAGCAGTGGTTCTCAACCTTCTGGCCCTTTAAATACAGTTCCTCATGTTGTGACCCAACCATAAAATTATTTTCGTTGCTACTTCATAACTGTAATGTTGCTACTGTTATGAATTGTAATGTAAATATCTGATATGCAGGATGGTCTTAGGCGACCCCTGTGAAAGGGCCGTTCAACCGCCAAAGGGGTCGCGACCCACAGGTTGAGAACCACTGAATTGTAAAGCGATACTTCATTGTGGTTTTCATTTGCATTTCCCTGATCACTAATGATGTTGAGCATGTTTTCATGAGCTTATTGGCCATTTGTGCATCTTCCTTGGAGAAATATCCATATGGATCCTTTGCACATTTCTTATTTGGGTTATATGTCTTTTTATTAATGAGTTGTAAAGTTCCTTATATCGATTTTCTAGATACAAGTTCCTTATAAAATATATAATTTGCACATATTTTCTCTTATTATATGGATTGTCTTTTCATTTAATTGGTAGTGTCCTTTGATGCACTAAAGTTTCCAATTTTGTTGAAGTTCAATTTATATATTTAATTTACCTATTTTGTTATTGCTTGTGCTTTTGGTGTCACATTTAAGAAACCATTCCCAAATCCAAGATTATGAAGATTACTTCTATGTTTTCTTCTAAGAGTTTTACAGTTTGGCTCTTACCCTTAGGCCTTTGATCCATCTTGAGTGGATGTTTGTACATGGCATGAGATAGGGATCAGACTTCATTCTTTTGAATTTGAGTGTCCTGTTGTCCCATCACCATCTGTTGAAAAAAACTACTCTTTCCCCCATTGAATTATTTTAACATTCTTGTTAAAAACCAATTCATCATAAATGTGAGCCTTTATTTCTGGATTCTCAATTCTATTCCATTGACCTATATGTCATCCTTACATCAGTATCAAACTGTTTACTATGTTTTGCAGTAACTTTTGAAATGGAGAAATGTGAGTCCTCTAACTTTGTTCATTTTCTAAATGGCTTTAGCTTCCTTCTGGATTCCTTACATTTCCATATAAATGTTAGGGTTGGCTTGTCAATTCTATAAAGAATACACCTGGAATTCCAGGATAGAGTGTGTTAAATCTCTCAATCAATTTCGGGAGTGTTGTCATCTTAACAATATTAAGCCTTCCGGATGTCCTTGCATTTATTTAAATCTCCTCTAATGCAATTGGTACAGCATAATATTGATACACAAACCAGAATCCAGTAGCACTTTAAAAACCACAACATGCCACAACCTGTTTAGCAATAAGGGTGGTGGTCTCCTGTGGGGAGGGATGTGGGGTTTTCTGGGATGAAGCTGGTTGCATATGTGCTTGCTTTTTGTGGTAGTTCATCCAGTTTTGCCCTTTTCTGTATGGGAAATGCATGTTATACTTACATACACAATTAACTAAGTTTATTTAAAGAAACAAACAAACAAAAAAGCTCAGTACTGCAATGGGGGTAATTCTAAGCATGCAATTCTAAAGGCTAATACTTATAGAGCATTTGTCATGAACTGGGCTCCGTTTGAGGGTCTTACTGTATATATATTTATTCATTTATATCCTGCAACAATTCTTGGAGCGAGGTGCTATTGTCGACTCTGTTTATAGAGGAGGCAACAAGGGCGCAGAGAGGCTAAGAAACTGCCAAGGCCACACGTATAGCAAGCGGGAGACCTGGGCTTGGAGCCAGTCGGCCTGGCTGCTCCAGCTCCATGTTGACAGACTCTGTCGGTATTGTAGGAACTCTTAGCCCTGGTTCAGGGGAAATAGCTGCACTGCTTCTTAGAGATTAAAGGATGTAAAATCCAACACCCAGTATTGATATTTAAGTTTTAAAATGCATCATGTTTAAGGTTGGAACACTAGGAACACTTTTTGATAAGTCCGGAAGAAGATAAGCAAAGTAATATCGCCACTATTACTTGACACTATTCTAGCTATACGAACGTTAAAATATAAGTTAAAGAATTGCAAAGTGGAGACAATATGAGGATTATTTCCAGGCAATATAATTGCATATCTAGACAATCCAAGAGTATGATTAGAAAAATAAAAGTAATATTCAAAATCTCTATGTTTTTAAAAATAAACTTGAAAACAATATAGAAAAAAAAATAATTACCCACACGCACTGGACAAAATCAGCAACAACAAAAATGAAAGAAAGTGAAAAAACAAGTGAAAATACCAGTACATGCCCTGCTCCTCCGTAAGATGATTGAATGGTGTAAAGATGCATATTGTCTCTAACTTAGCCTCTATGTTTAATTTATGTCAATTAAAGTACATGATGAGGATTTTTGGAAGTAGACTCACTGAGTCTAAAGTTCACATGGAAAAATAAACAAGTGAGGCTAGCCAGGAAAATTCTGAACAAGGAAAGTAATAAAGAGGGATTAACGCTGGGATGCATTGAGGCTTCTTATAGAGCTGCATTGATGAAAAAAGTTTTGTCCTGGCACATGAAGAGAAAGGCAGATTAATGAAACAGATTAGAATCCAGAAACAGACCCAAAGAGTACATCTGAGAAGCTAGTACAGGCTTGTGTTATTGGGCCTTGCTTCGCTGTGCTTCACCGATTTCATGTTTTTTACAAAGTAAAGGTTTGTGGCAACCCTGCGTCAGGCAAGTCTGTGTCCCTATTTTTCCAACAGCACCTGCTCACTGCATGTCTCTGTGCCATATTCTGGTAATTCTCACAATATTTCAAACTTTTCCCATCATTATTATTATTATTATACTAGAGGCCCAGTGCATGACATTTGTGCACTTGGGGGGGAATCCCTCAACCCGGCCTGCACCCTCTCGCAGTCCAGGAGTCCTTGAGAGACGTCCAACAGCGGAGGCGGGAGAGGCTCCTGCCACCACTGCTGCGCTCGCCAGACGTGAGCCCAGCTTCTGACTGAGCGGCGCTCCCCCTGTGGGAGTGCACTGACCACCAGGGGGCAGCTCCTGCATTGAGCATCTGCCCCCTGGTGGTCAGTGCGCATCATAGCAACTGGTCGTTCCACTGTTCAGTCAATTTGCATACTAGCCTTTTATTATATAGGATTTGTTACTAGAGGCCCAATGCATGAATTCGTGCATGGGTGGGGTCTGGCTGGCCTGCCCCCATTGAGCCAATCAGGCCATGCCAGCCAGGGGGAGGGCCCACAGGTGGTTGGCGGGCCAGCCCTGCCCCTGATCAGGCTGGGTGGGCTGATCAGGGGTAGGACCAGCCTGGGGAAGGGGCTGCAGCATGCTGGGGGAGGGGGCCATGGGTGGCTGGCCGGCTGGCTGGCCGGCCCCGTCCCCTGGTCAAGCTCCTGGCTGAACTCCCAGTTGAACTCCTGGTCGAGGGGACAATTTGCATATTAGCCTTTTGTTATATAGGATGGTGACCGGTGTTCAGTTTTTATTTGTTTATTTGTTTTGTTACTCTTCACCTGAGCATATTTTTTCCATTGCTTTTCAGAGAGAGTGGAAGGGAAGGAGGGACAGAGAGAGATAAACATCGAAGTGAGAGAGACACATCAACTATCTCATGCTATATACAAACATCCCATTGCCTCCTGCACACACCCCAACCAGGGGACTGAGAGCAAACTTGTGACCCTTCAGTGTGCCAGCCGCTGCACTAACCACTGAGCACACTGGCCAGGGCTCGGTTATTTTTACTTTTGTAATTGTTTTAGGGGGTCCACAAACTTAATGAATGTTGTGTGTTCTGGCTGTTCCATGAACTGGCCTTTCCCCCTTTCTCTCCCTCTCTATGGCGCCCCTATTCCCTGGGACACAAGAATATTGAAAGTAGGCCAATTAATAACCCCACAATGGCCTCTAATGTCTCTCTCTTTGCATGGAAAGCTCGAAATGGTTAAGCTTAGTGAGGAAGATATGTCAGAACCAAGACAGGCTGAAAGCCAGGCCCCGTGTCCCAAACAGCCATGTTGTGAATGAAAGGAAAAGTTCTGGGAGGAAAGTAAAATGGTTACTCCAGTGAACACTGAACAAGACAGAGAAACAGCCTTGTTGCTGATGTGGAGAAAGTTGTAGGGGTCTGAGTAGCATACACCAGCCACAGCACTCCCGTAAGCCAAAACCTAAGCCAGGGCAAGGCCTTACCCCCTCAGGCCTATGGCGGCTGAGCGGTGAGAAGCTGCAGGAGAACAGCCTGAAGCTGGCAGAGCTGGCTCCTGAGTTTAAGGAGAGAAGCCATAACATGAAAGGAAAGGTGAAGCAGCCAGCTGATGCAGAAGCTGCGGCAAGTTATTCAGAAGATCTAGCCAAGGCAGTTAATGAAGGTGGCGACACCGATGGAGATGAGACAGCCTCACCCAGGACTTTCAGAGCCAAGAGGAGACGCCAATGCCTGGCTTCGCATTAGGGGCTAACGCAGCTGTGACTTTAAGTTGAAGCCGGTGCTCCGTTACCATCCCTGGGCCCGGAGGATTATGCTCGATCTACTCTGCCTGTGCTCTATAAATGGACAACAAAGCCTGAAGGACCGCACATCTGTTCACAGTGCGGTCTACTGGGTAGTTTAAGCCCAGTGTTGAGACTTACTGCTCAGAAAGAAAAAAAAAAATCCCTTTCAAAAGGTGACTGTCACTGGCAAGGCACCTGCTCACCTAAGAGCTCGGTGGAGATGCACAGAGATGAGCATTGTTTCCCCGCCTGCGAACACAGCAGCCATCATGCAGCCCATGGACCCAAGAATCATTCCAACTTCCAAGTCTTATTATTTAAGGAATACATTTTGTAAAGCTATAGTTTCCATCGACAGTGATTGCTCTGATGGATCTGGGCAAAGTAAATTTAAAAGTATCACATCATTTCACTTATGTGTGGAATATAGTGAACAAAATGAACGGATGAACAAGATAGGCCCAGAGGTATGGAAGCATGGAACAGAGGGAAGGGGGGGGGGTGGCGCAGAGGTTAACCAAAGAACTTATATGCATTTGTGCATAATCCGTGGACACAGACAATAGAGTGAGAAAGGCCTAGGGTGGGGTGGGAACCCGGTAGAGGTGGGCAATGGAGGAAAAATGGGGGACATCTGTAATACTCTCGACAATGAAGATTAAAAAACAACAAAAAAGAAAACCTTCTGGAAAGGAGTCACCCTTCTAGATGCCATTAAGAACTTGTCATTCATGGAGAGAAGTCAAAACATCCACCTTAACAGGAGGGGAAGAGCTGACCCCAGCTCACGGCGGACCCTCAGGGCCCGGCTGGCCTCAGTGGAGGAGTGGCTGCAGAGGAGGTGGAGACAGCAGGGGGGCCAGGGTTGGAAGTGGAGCCTGAGGACATGCCTGGGGTCTGCATCTCCTGAAGGGACTCTGAGGGTGAGGCGCTGCTTCCTGTGGACGAGCAAAGACAGTGGGTTCTTGAGATGGAACTTACTGTGGGGAAGATGCTGTGAAGGCCTCTGAGATGGCAGCAGAGGGTTCAGAATATTCCCCAAACTCAGTGGGCAAAGCAGCTTAGAAGATTGACTCCAGTTGTGTTTAAATTTATTGATTTTGAGAGAGAGAGAGAGAGAGAGAGAGAGAGAGAGAGAGAGAGACTTGTTGTTCCAGTTCTTGATGCATTTATTGGTTGATTCTTGCATGTGCCCTGTCCAGGGAGTGAACATGTAACCTTGGCGTATTGGGATGATGCTCTGACCACTGACATACCCAGCCAGGGCTGGATTGACTTCAATTGTGAAAGAAGTTCTACCACGGGTACCATGCTATCAAACAGCATCACATGCTACAGACAACTGGTTTGTGAAAGAAAGAGTCAGTCAATGTGGCAAACTTTACTGCTGTCTTTTTTTTAAAATATATATATTTTTTTAATTGATTTTTTTACAGAGAGGAAGGGTGAGGGATAGAGAGTTAGAAACATCGATGGGAGAGAAACATCGATCAGCTGCCTCCTGCACACCTTCTACTGGGGATGTGCCCGCAACCAAGGTACATGCCCTTGACCGGAATCGAACCTGGGACCTTTCAGCCCGCAGGCTGACGCTCTATCCACTGAGCCAAACCAGTTAGGGCTGTTGTCTTATTTTAAGAAATTGCCACAGCCACCCCACCTTCAGCCTGATCAGTCAGCAGCCATCAACATCAAAGCAAGACCCACCACCAACTAAAAGATTACACTCACTGATGGCTCAGATGATGGTTAACGTATCCTATATAATAAAAGGCTAATATGCAAATTGTCCCCTCGACTGGAGTTCGACCAGGGGGCAGGGCTGGCCGACCAACTGCCCTCGGTCCCTCCCCATGGCTGGCCCCGCCCTCGATTGGCCTCCCGCCCCCAGATGGGGCGGGCCAGCCAGACCCCACCCGTGCACCCGGCCTCTAGTTTTAGAAATAAAGTGTTTTTAAATTAAGATGTATACATTGTTTTTTTTAGACACAGTGCTATTGCCCACTTCATAGACTACAGTGTAGTGTTAACATAACTTTTATATTCAGTGGGAAACCAAAAAATTTGTGTGGCTCACTTCATGTGACACTTGCTTTATTGCAGTTGTCCGGAGACAAACCCACAATATCCCAAGGTGTGCCTGCATAGAGCAAAATAATATTTCCAACTAGAGAAAAAAAATAAAATTATACACTGCAGTAATCAGTGTTGGGTTAATTAGCTAACCATTTGGAAGAACATAAGTTATAGCTGGATGTCTATCTAATTCCTTACATGAATTAAATTTCAGATGGATAAACAATTCAAATGTAAATAAACAAAACAAGAAAAAAAATACAAGTGTACACACACACATATTTTGAATTGGAGAAAATATTTCTAAGCAAGACACAAAACTCAGAAACTAAAAAGGAAAATTGGCTACATAAAGCTTAAAATAGCTGCACAGAATAAAAATAGCACTAAGTTAAAAGGTAGTCAGCTAGGAAAATAAGTGTTTTACAATCCAGACTACAGACCCAAAACAAACAAAAAAAACTATTTTCTTAATATACAAAAAATTCTTATAACTAAAAAGGAAAATACGAATATCTTTAAAATTGGACAAGGAATATAAACATGTAGTTCACAGAGCCCTGGCTGGGTAGCTCAGTGGGTTAGATAGTCATCCTGATGTTCCAAGATTGTGGTTCAATCCCCGGTCAGGGCACATACAAGTAGCAACCAGTGAATGCATCAGCAAGTGGAACAACAAATTGGCACACCCCTCTCTCTCTCTTCCTCTCTCTCTCTCTCTCTCTCTCTCTCTCTCTCTCTCTCTCTCTCTCATCAATAAGTAAAAATAAATTTAAAAGATGTATTTCACAAATAAAAGAAATGTAGTTGCTTATAAGCCCATAACAAATTTTCAACATCACTATTGACTGAAGAGATACAAATTAAAATGAGATAGCAGGTTGGCAAAAAGAAAAGTGCATAATAGAGCCCAAAACGAGCAAGAGGAAATAGTTGCTTTCATAGACTGCTGACAAGGGTATAAATTGGCACAATCTCTTTGAAAAGCATTCTGGTAAATTTATCACCTTTATAAATGTTCATATCTTTTGACACAGCTAGTCTACTTCTAGGAATCTATGCCACGGAATTCTCAAACACATAAACAGATGTGTAAATAGAATAATTTTTTTTTAACAATCACCAACTAACAGAAAATTTGGAAGTACAGAAAAATAACTTTTTCTCTTAACCAATTGAGAGCAAATTGCAAACCCAACCTGGAAACATACCTAAATACCTGTCACATCAACTAGACATACGAGTAAATATCCCCTACAAGCTGGGCAATTCTCAGCACAATCACTGAAGACGGGACATGAGCACTGCTGTCCCTGTGAGCGCCATGACTATTGTAACGGTGTGTTTTAAGCAAAGGGGTTCCTTGCAGAATCAAGCACTGCTTTCACTGTCAGTCTCTGAAGTCTCCCTCAGCAGGTACAGCTCCCCAGTCCTTGACTGTCATCATCTTGATACTTAACAACGTGGGAAGCCGGTTCCTTTGAGAAGTGCCCGCGGTTTCATGGGCTATGGCTTCCAGCACCTCCCTCCTGATGTCCACTCTGACCGCTCCATCAAGGTGGTGTCTGCCAGGCTTCCCTAACGTAAAGTCACTCCTTTTCCCTTTTAATTTATAAATAGTTTGCAGGAAGTATTTTGAATTATGTAAACATCTTGCTCCTCATCAAACATTTTTTGGGGAAACAGTCTTACCAACTCACATATTTAAAGTGGATGATTTGATAAGTTTTGACGTAAGTACGTATACAACTGCGGAACCGTCACCACATTCAAGATAATAAACATCCGTCATTCCCAAAGTTTCCTCCTGACTTTGTAACCTTTTCCTCTCACCTTCCCTGAATCTTCCCCAACCCCAAGCAGGCACGGATCTACTCTCTATTACTATAGAATAAGTGGCATGGACTAGAATTTTATATGAATTGAATCATACACTTTGTGTGCAATTTTTGGCCTGAGTTCTTCCTATCCGCATCATTATTTTGAAATTCATCCGTGTTCTGTATAGTTTATTCCTTTGAAGTGCTGAAGAATAGTCTATGATATGGATATATGCCAATTTGTTTATCCATTCTTCTGTCGATGGGCAATTTGCTGGTTTGGAGGTATTCAAATGCAGCATCTATGAGCATTCATGCACAGTCTTTGCATGGACAAATACTTTCATATCTCTTGGCTAAGTATCTAGGAATGTAATGGCTGGATCCTATGGCAGGTGGGTGCTTACCTTCTAAAGAAAGTATCAAAATGGCTTTCCAAAGTAATTAAATCAATTTTTACATTCCTGCCAGCAGAGTCTGAGAGCTGCAGTTCCTTCACATCTTCACCAACGACATTCTTAGAGGTGTGTAGTGGTACCTTACTGTGATTCTAGTTTGCGTTTCCCTAATTACTAGACATGTTGGGTCTGTACATATCTTATTTACTGATGTGTCTGTTCAAATCTTTGGCCCATTTAAAAAAAATGGGTTGTTTTCTTATTATTGAGTTTTGTGGCTCCTTCATATATTCTGGATGCAAATTGTTTATTGAATATGTGTCTTGCAGATATTTGCTCGCAGTCTGTGGCTTGTCCTTTCATTCTCTGGACAGGGTCTTTGGATGGAAGCTCTTAAATTGGATGTTTTATGAATTGTGTTTTCGGTGACTATAAAATCATTGCTTAATCCAAGGCCACAAAGATTTCTTCTATATTTTCTTCTAGAAGTTTTATAGTTCAGGGCTTTATATTTACGTTTATGATTTCACTTGGAGTTAATTTTTTTTACATGATGTGAGGTATGATTTGAAGTACTTTTTTTTTTTACATATGAATGGCCAGCAAATTTTATTGAAAAGACTATCTTTGCTCCACTAACTTGCCCTTGCACCCTTTTTGGAAAATAAACTGACCATATGCATGTAGGTTTACGTCTGGACTCTGTTCTGCTGCATTGATCTGTGTGTCAATCTTCATGCCAGTGCCACACTCTCTGGACTGCTGCCGCTTAATGTCTTGAAGTCAGATTGTCTACATCTTCCAATTTGGGTCTTTTTCAAGTTTGTTTTGGCCTCTAGGTCCTTTGCAGTTCTGTATGAGATTTAGATTCAACTGGTCAGTTTTTACCAAACAAAAAGAGCCTGCTGGTTTTTGATGATTATTATACTAAGTCTATACAACAGTTCGGGAAGAACTGACATCTTAACAACCCTGAGTTTGTCAATCCATAAACATTATATATCACTCAGTTTATTTAGGTACTCCTTCATTTTTCTCAGCAGTATTTTGTAGTTCTCAGTGTATATATTGGTTTTGCACCTTTTTGTCGAATTTATCTCTAAGTATTTCCCATTTTTATGCCATTGAAAATGGTTATAATTTGAAATTCCAAAATCCAATTATCATTGTTATTGCATAGAAATGCAATTGATTTTTGTATATTGCTTCTGCATCCTACAAGCTTGTAAAACGCACTTATCAAATCCAGTAGTGCTGTTTTGTAGATGCTATAGAATTTTCTGTGTAGATGAAATGCTGTATGTGAATAAAGGCAGCTGTACTTCTTTCTTTCCATGCTTTTGCGTTGGCTAGAACCTCCAGAACAGTATTGGATAGAAGAGGTCTGAGTAGGCATATTTGTCTTGTTCCTGATATTAGAGGGAAAATATCCAGCATTTTATCATTGGTATGATGTTGTAGAATTTTTGTGGAAGCCTTCATCATGCTGAGGAAGTTTCCTTCTATTACTAGTTTTCTATAAAGCTTTATTTTGCTTTGTTTTTTAAATCAGGAATGAATATTGTATTTTGTCAAAAGCTTTCTCTGCATCTATTGAGATGATTATATGGTATTTCCTTTTTAGTTTTATAATATGATAAATTACATTGATCGCATTTCTGGGATAATACCACTTGGTTGTAAAATATTGTCATATTTATATATGATTGGTAGATGTGGGGGGGGGTTTGCTTTAAATTTGTGTTCATTAAAGATGTTCGTCTATGGTTTTCCTTTTTTTCTCTCTTTTTTTACAATGTCTTAGTCTTTGGTACTAAAGTCATGTTGATCTTATAGAAGTAATTGGGAAATATGCCTCCTTTTTATTTAATTTTCTGGAAGAGTTTGGTAAACTTTGTATTATTTCTTTCTTTAATTTTTGGTTGAATAAATAAAGCCAGTTGGACCTGGAGTTTTCTTCGTGAAAAAGTTTTAACTACAAAGTTTAAATTTTAAGTAGATATAAGACTATTTAGGTAATCTATTTCTTCTTGAGTGAGTTTTTGCAATTTGTGTCTTTCAAAGAATTTGTCCACTTTACTTAAATTGATGAAATTTTTTTGGTGTAAACTGGTTCATGATATTTCCTTGTTGTCACTTTAGTAGCTACAGAATTTGTAGTGGTATCACCTCATTCATTTCTGATATTACTGCTTTGTGTTTTCTAGCTTTTTTTCCTGGCTAATTTTATTGCTCTTCTCAAATTTTTCTTCATTATTTTCCTGTTTCACTAATTTTTCACTCTGATCATTATTATTTCCTTTCTTCTCTTTATTTTGGGTTTCATTTGCTTTTCCTAGTATCTTAAGGTAGAAATTCAGATTGTTGATTTGAGACCTTTTCTAATATGGATATTTGGAGTGCTATTAATGTCCCTTTAAGCACTGTATTAGCTACATTCTACACGTTTGGGTATGCCGAGTTTTCATTTTCATTTATGCATACATGCTAATTTCCCTATGACTTCTCCTTTGACCTTTGGGTTATTTAGCAGTGTGCTATTTTGTTTCCCAGTCATTAGGGATTTCACAGATCTCTTTCTGATGTTAATTTCTAATGTTATTCCATTGAGGTATGAGAACATATTGTATATGATGGAATTCTTTTTTAACTTATTGAGATTTATTTTATAACTCAGAATGTTGTTTACCTTGCTAAATATTCTGCATGTGATTGAAAAGAATGTGTATTCTGCGGTTATTGTATGGAGTGTTCTTTTTTAAAAAATATATTTCCAGCCCTAGCTGGGTTGGCTCAATGGATAGAGCATCAGCCTGCAGACTGAAGGGTCCCAGGTTTGATTCCCGCCAAGGGCACATGCCTGGGTTGCGGGCTTAATCCCCAATAGGGGGCGTGCAGGAGGCAGCCAATCAATGATTCTCTCTCATTATTGATGTTTCTATCTCTCCCTCTAGCTTCCTCCCTAAAATCAATAAAATATATTTTATAAAAATAAAATAAAACATATTTCCATTGATCTCAGAGAGGAAGGGAGAGAAAAATAGAAACATCTATGATGAGAATCATTGATTGGCTGCCTCCTGCACATCGCACACTGGGGATTGAGCCCAAAACCCACAACCCAGGCATGTGCCCTTTCTGGGAACCAAACTGTGACCTCCTGGTTCATAGGTCAATGCTCAACCACTGAGCCACACCAGCCGGGCTGTTATTTTTTTTAAAATCTTTATTGTTGAGAGTATTACAGATACCCCCCTCCACCTAGTTCCCACCCCACCTCAGGCCTTCACCGTATATGGAGTATTCTAATATGTCAACTCAAGTTGTTTGACAGTGTTGTTCAGATTCTCTATGTTCTTACTGGCCGACTGTCTATTTGTTCTAGCAAATAACTGGTATTGAGAGAAGGATGTTGAAATCTTTGGCTACAGTTGCAGATTTCTCCTTGCAGTTATATCATTTTTGCTGTATTCTAAAGCTCTTCTAGTAGCTGTATATACTTAGGATTATTGTACCTTGTTGATGAATTGACTCTTCCTCCTCCCTCCCCCCCCCCCCCAGCCCTCTGGTAATATTCAGTGTTCAAACATCTATGTTGTCTGTTAGTAATATAACCACTTTAGGTTTCTTTTTATTAGTGTTAGCTTAGGTAGTTTATTTTTGCTTTTAATCTATTTGTATGTTAGTGTTTAAAGGGAGTTTCTTACAGGCAGCATACAAATAGATCCTTCTCTCTCTCTCTCTCCTTTTAATCCAATCTGACTGTCTCTGACTTTGAATTAGAAAGCTTAGACTAATATTTGATGTGACTTAGTAGATTTTAAATTTACATTTGACTATTTGTTCTTTGTTTCCATTTTCCTTCCCCCATGCCTACTTTTAGTTGAGTAATTACTATGATTCCATTTTACTTCTTTGTCAGTGTCAGGACCATTCAATAGTTAGAGGACAGACTTGCAACAAATGGCGTGAGAAAACTGAATATCCACATGCAAAAGAACAAAGTTGGGCCCTCACTTTACACCATTTTACTCCTTTGTTGGCTTATGAGATATAACACTTTATTGTGTGATTTTAGTGGTTGCAGCAGGGTTTACCTTAAATTATAGTTAACATATCATCCACTTTAACTCACAGCCTACCTTTAAGCAATAGTATACATCTTGGTAGATAGACATTACAGCAATACATCCATTTTTCCCTTCCCAGATTTTATGTTATTTCTGTCTTATATTTTATTTCTACCTATGTTGTAAATCCCACAATACACATGTTTCTCATTTTAATTTTAAACAATAATGTTTTAATGACATTTAATTAATAAGAAAAATGGTTTTTTTTATATTTACCTATGATGTACCTATTTAGGTACTATTTGCAGTGTTCCTCCTTTTACATAACTATATTTTCATCTCATCTCATTTTCCTCTTGTATGAATAACTTCATTTTACGTTTTTGTTTTTCTTTTTTTTTTTCTTTTTTTTTTTTTTTTGGAGTACAGGTCTGCTGGTGACAATCCTTTTGGATTATCTAATTCTGAAAAGTCTTTATTTCATCTTTAATTTTGAAAGTATTTTTGCAAGTAATAGCATTCTAGGTTGATCTTTTTTTTCTTTAAATGCTTGCACTTTCTGACAAAAAGTCTGCTGTCATCTGACTCTTTATTCTGTGGTTTATAACCTGTTTTCTTCTCTGGATGCCTTTAAGATGTTTCTCTTAGTCATTGTCTTTAAATGATTTAATTATGATATTACTTGATAATTCCCCATGATGTGTGTGTGTGTGTGTGTGTGTGTGTGTGTGTGTGTGTGTGTCTGTTGATATTCTTGGATCTGTGGCTTATAGTTTTCATCAAATTTTGGGGGGGAAATTACTATTATTTCTACAAATAGTTCTTCTATTCCCCAGTTCTCTTCTATAGGGACTCAAATAATACATATATTGGGCTTTTAAGTTGTTTCATAGCTCACTGATGCTCTCTTTATTTAACTTTTAGTCTGTTTTTTTCTTATCTATTTCATTTTAGGTAGTTTCTGTTGCTGTGTGTTACTAGTCTTTTCTTCTGCAATGTCTAGTCTGCTGTTAATCTCAGTCAGTATATTTTTTCTCAGATATTGTAGTTTTCATTTCCAAAAATAAAATGTCTTCTTTTAAAAATATCTTCCATGGTGTGACTTAACTTTAGAGTACATAGAGTATGGTTGTAATAACTGTTTTAATGTTTTTTCCTACTAATTTTAGCATCCATACCATTTCTGGGTTAGTTTATTTCAGTTGATTAGATTTTCTCCTCATTTCAATGATATTTTGCTACTTTTTGCATGTCTGGTAATTTTTTAAAATATATATTTCAGAGAGGAAGGGAGAGGAAGAGAAAGATAGAAACATCAATGGTGAGAGAGAATCTTTGGTCAGCTCTCTCCTGCACTCCCCACACTGGGGATTGAGCCTGCAATCTGGACATGTGCCCTGACCAAGAATTGAACTGTGACCTCCTGGTTCATGGGTCAATGCTCAACCACTGAGCCATGAGCCGGGCTGTCTGGTAATTTTCTATTGGAAGCCAGACATTGTGAATTTTACTTTGTTGGGTGTTGATAAGTGTTCTTGGGTTTTGTTCAAGTAGTTTGAACTTTTGAGGATGTGTGTCTAGAGCTAACTTTGATGCAATCATGATGCAAAATCCTTCTGAGTATTTCACCTATTGTCCAAGGTGTTCTACTCTGGTTGATGGGAACAGGAACTAGTATTCTAAGCTCTCTGTGAGCCCCGGATACTGTTCCTTTCATCCCTTTCATGTGGGTCTTCCCCAGTCCTGATATGTAGTTTTATGATATGCATGTACCACTCGGTTTTCAGCTAAAGAGCCAAGCATGAGCCTCTACAGATCTCTGAGCTCTCCATCCCTGTGGTTCTCTTCTCTGTGGTGCTGTGACTTGTGAACTCTAGCCTCCTTGACCTCTCCAGACTCTCAGCTGCACTGCCTCTACTTAGGGAGTCCACTCCGCTTGGGTTTCCCCTTCCCGTACCACTGCACCATCATTGCCTGAAACTCTCCTCAAACAGTAATCTAGGGAAATCATGGGGTTCGCCCCCATTGTTTCCCATCTCTCTGAGATCACAGTCTTTTATTATTAGATGTTCAATGTCTTTTTTGTTTCATTAATTTTGTCCTTTTAGTTGTTTTGGAGGGAGGGTAAATAGAGCATTTGTTGCCCCATCTTGGTTGGAAGTAGAAGTCCTTGTTCCTCATTTAATGTTTATTGAATGAATAAATGATATACAGGTGTGCCTATACAGAAAGCTAGTTTCCTACTTTGTTGAGTGGGTTATAATGCCTTAGTATAATTGTTTATTTTAATGTTCAAAGTATCCCAAATTTGGTCAATGGGAGTAAGAGGTTTTTTTTAAATATAAAAATGCTTACTGTAGCATTTCTCCACTAACATAATGGACTGAGAGTGAAGAAGGTTAGCCCTTAAGAAAAATCAGAGTGCCATCATTGCTTATAGCATTCAGAAGAAAAATAGGGAAACAACAACCGATTATTTTAGCAGTGAATGTTGAGGGATGTATAAGAGGTTAAAATACCCACTTTGTCCAAAAAAAAAAAACAAACAAACAAACAAAAAACAAACAAGGAAAGTGGCTGGTGAGTCTGGTGGAAAACAAGAGCATTACGGAATGAATATTGTTTGCATCTAAAATAAAGCAAAACCCAGTAGCTTGAAGAAGTCGAACAGATGTCTAGGAGCATCCAGACAGGTCTTGCTAGAAGTCAAGATGGTAACAAGCAGGCACCTGGGAGAACAATGGTGCTCCTTGACACACCTTACAACTGCTTGGAGAAAAGACTACATTCGTTCTTTATCATTCAACAAACAGTAATTCAATGCTTAATATGTCCTGGGCACTGCTCTGGGTGCAGGCAAATACAACACTGAACACAACAGACAAGTTGCCAGGTGATTGGATAAAAACGAGTTATTTCATGAGAACATGAAAAACCCAACCCTAACTACTCAATAGGTTCTTTCTAGATGGCTGAGTTTCTACCTGAATAGGAGGGGAAAGATTCAATAAGGTCTTAGTATTGTACTTGACTCCCATTGATATCACTATGAGCTTCAGAGAACCTCGGGGAAGGCTTGACAAAGGAGGATACATTTGAAATGGGCTCTGAAGTCTGAGTTTGTTAGGTAGACATATTAAGGAAGGTGTTCTACTCAGAGGAGATAACATGTTCAAGTCACAGAGGCGTTGAAAACACAAGACAGTATCAATAGTTCAGTATAACTGGAGCACAAGGTAGGAATTCTGGGAAATGGGGCAGGTTAGGTAGTAACATTTCCAATACTATTCTATAGAATATCGGGAGCCATCCAAGGATTTTAAGCATCAGAAGGACCTGAGTGATTTAGTTGTTAGACCACTTTGGTGGCCATGAGCAAAGCATAGAAAAATTATTCTTTCATTTAATAAATATTATTAAGGGCCCAAATGTACTAGGCATTGTGCTAGATGCTAAAGACGTAATGATGACAAGGTAGGCATGGTCCTTGCTCTCCTGGAACTTACTAGCACAAAGACTCTGGAGAATCAAAGGTTAAACAAATAATTGCAGAAATACTTTATGCAAATGTGCTTGTGCTATGAAGAGATCGAGGATGCCTTTAGAATATATACTAGTAATTGGAGACCTAATAGAGTCCAGGCAGATGGCGGTCTTCCTGAGGCAGTTACCTGGGGGTTCAGAGATGAACGATGGTTAGAAGCAGGCTGGGGGAAGGAGCTGCACCTTTTAGGAAATGGAAGAAAAACTTGGGATTGTCTGGAGCTGGGGGGAGTGCCTGGTGATAACATCGGAGAGACACGCAGACCATGTTAAAGATACTAGGCTTTGAATCAAGAGCCCTGCAAAGCCTTTGAGTTGTTTCAAGCTGGAGAGTAAGGTTTTCCTTTTAAGAAAAATCTTTCAGAATGCTATTTGGGAATGACTCTAAGTGGCTAGGAGTGAACATGGGCAATGCTGGCGAGGACGTGGAGCAACCAGACCGTTTCCTGGGATTGGACATGTAGCCTGGTGTTACCATTTTAGAAACATCTTATAGTTTCTTATAGACTTAAAAAAAAAAATACACTCATCCTGTGAATCAATAATTATATTCCTAGCTATTTATCCAAGAGAAATGAAGACATATGTCTGCTGTCCCCAAAATAAGACTTGTAGAAGAATGTTCATAGCAGCTTTATTCATAATAACGCCAAACTGGAAATAGCCCAAATGTCCATCAGGAGGAGGATGGAAATCAAATTGTGGTGCATTCATTGAATGGAGTACTTTTCAGAATTAAAAAAGAATGAACTTCGATACATGCAGCAACATGAACGACTCTCAGACTGTTCAGCAAGAGAAGCCAGCAACAATCTACTGTGACTCCATCTATATATATAAAAACCTAAGCGACCGTCACAACCGAATGACTGGACCTCTGGTCGACGAGTTGCTATGATGAAACACTGACCACCAGGGGGCAGACGCTCAACACAGGAGCTATCCCCTGGTGGTCAGTGTGCACCCACAGCCAACCTCCCACAGCCAACCTTCCACAGCTGGCCAACCTCCCATGGTCCCTCCCCCTGGCCAGCCGGCCCCGATCACCCTGATTGGCCCCAATCGCCAGCCAGGCTGAGGGACACCACCTGTGCACAAATTCGTGCACCAGGCCTCTAGTTTATAGCGTAAGGCCCTAGAACAGACTGGTGTAATTTATAGTAATATCAGTCAGAAAAGCGGTTTCCTGGTGTCAGGTGTGTGCATTGGGGAGAGCAAGTGAGCGACGGAAAGGGACACAAGGGCATTTTCTGGGGTGATGGAGGTGTTCTATATGTTGATTGTGGTAGTTGGTCACATGGGTGTATTTATTTGTTAAAACTCATTGACTTTTTTACTTCAAATGTGTGCATTTTATTGTATGTAAACCATACCACAACAACAACAAAAGAGGAAGAAATGAGAGACTGGGGCATTTTCAGAGTGTGCAGTGGTAAAACAGAAACGGAAGAATAAGAGAGACGTTTGGAGACAAAAAAACTTATTGATGGATTGGCTGAGGTGGAGGGCAGAGTGGAAACTGACTCTGAGTTTTCTGGCTGGGGCAGCTTAGTGACTGGCAGTGTTATCGCTGACAGGAGTGTGATGGGGAAACGGTCCCTTTAGGGAAGTTTGTGTGTGGGGTGAGGAGGAAGCAGGGATGGAATAAGGAGGCTACGTTTTGCAGTGTCAGTCTGGGAGGCATCATTTGGCCCCACTACACTCCCCTTGCCCTGTTTTCCTTCCCATCTTGCTCAAGTTTGCACTGGAGTAGCAGACCTTCTCAGGATTCACTCCTGCACGCGTCTCACTCCATGGCAATGGCTCACAATAAAGTAATCCTTAGCACCACTCCTCAGAGAGTTTGGGGAGCCCACTGAAGAGTCTTTGGCTGTCGCAGACTGTGTGCGTCGGGGTTGGGGCAGGGGCAGCGGTGCTATTAAGATTCAATGCAAGGAGCTGTGGGTGCAGGACAAGGATAGTCCCACAGAACGGAGAATTGCCCCTGTCACTGACCGTTCACGTAGGTGAAAGGTGTGCTTATAATTGTCTGAGGGCCGAATGCCTTACTTTTGTAGTTGTAATAGACCCTGAAATGTCCAGTAATGCAATTAGCACATAAATGGAGGAAGAATTGTTTCCTAGTGGTTAAGAAATTGACTGGGCCTTGTTCTATATTCCAGAAAAATTACGCCTCCGACATCACCTAATCTTGGTCTGTGAATAACCAATGCATCCCTGTGTGTCGATCTGCATCTGTGGTGGGGATTTCACCCAAGGGCCAGCATCTGCCTGCCTTACCCAGGCTTCCAGTGCAGACCAGCCCACGCACGTGCTTAGCGAAAGGCATTTTATTTATTTATTTAATATATTTTTTATTGATTTCAGAGAGGAAGGAAGAGGGAGAGAGAGATAGAAACATCAATGATGAGAGAGAATCATTGATTGGCTGCCTCCTGCACGCCCCCTACTGGGGATTGAGCCCATAACCAGAGCATGTGCCCTTGACTGGAATCGAACCCGGGACCCTCCAGTACACAGGCCGACGCTCTATCCACTGAGCCAAACCAGCTAGGGCAGCATTTTATTTTTTATACTTAACTTTTATCTTATCCCTCTTTTTATATCAGAGATAAGTCATTATTATATGTATTTTGAAATTATGTGTTAGGTAGTATATATTACCTAGGTTTACCATTTGGAGATCGTAAGGGTGGTGTTATAAAATATTTCTCAAAGGGGCTAAAGGGTCCAGTCTGATTGAGAAAATGAGATCTACAATGCAGCGGTTAGTGACCTGGACTTGGGCGCCAAGTTGCCCGGTTCTACTGTACTGCTTATGCGACTTTGGGCCAGTTGATCACCCTCATCTCTAAAATGGGGTAGCATTCCCGCCCATTGGACTGTGTGAGGACGGCAATAATGACTAGTCCATCTTTGTAAAGCACTTAACTGGGAACAGTGTCTGGCTGGCACATCCTAAGTACCAGAGAAGTTTTCGTTAAAACAAGTACACACTCCAGGAAGTTTCGTTCATGTTCATGCAATTTCCATTTATACATTATTGTGGAGATTCTCCTAAATTTAAAAATATTTGAGTGTGCTTTACCTAAAAAATACATACATATCTCATGATGGTATTTGTAGTAAAACCTTGGGAGAGAAAAAAAAAAAGCATCTTCTTTCAAATACATAATTTCCCAAGTACCAGGCTAGTCATTTATTCTACTCAGTAGAACAAGGAAGAGAAGGGTGGAGAATATTTGTTTCCTGGTGACTTCAGAAACTAAGAACAAAGCACCCAAGAAAGAAAGACAAATGGCGAATAAAAGGCCTTCTCTAAATTCACATTTGTACAGTCTCTGTTTTTTATTATGCTTACTAAGAACTAGCAAGGACCTTCCTGGGATAGTTATAGCTCCTTCCTGAACTATTCCATACAAAGTTATTATTGAAAAAGCATTTTACACCACAGAAAATAAATTCTGTAACTGTAGACTTCAACCATGAGGCCTGCAAAAATTCTAACATTTATTTAATCTAGGAAATATGCTTGTTGTAGAACATGGTATTTGCTTACTTAAATTAGCTGTGTTAATGAAACCCACGTTAATGTAAGAAACATTTAAGCCTGTGACAAATTTTTGTGAGTTTATTTGAGCCAGACTGTCGACAAAGGCCGGGAAGCTGAGTCTCAACGGATTGAGATGAGGCTCCTGAGAATGGTAGGTTTGCACCTTGTTTTATACATTTTACAATCAAAAGAGGAGACAGAAGTGGATTACATGAAATGCACTGGTGATAGATTAGGGAGGTGGGAAGAGGCAAAGTGGGGAAACATCTGGGATTGGATACAAAGGAAAATGATAGATGCATACTTCTTTGACGTAGGTGGGTGCAGGATAGTTAACAGCCAACAATTAACTCTAATAATAATAATGAAGAGATTTGTGGGGACTGTGCTTTGAGGGGTCCGGAAGAAGGGAAATTACTTTGACATTCCAACAATGTGTTATCTGAGACGCAAAAAGACAACAGCCAGGCTTAGTTAAGGTAAAGAGTGACCTTTGTCAGGGAAGATGCCAGCCTAGGACATGATTACCCACCATAAACTGCGTTTTTGTTTAAAAAGTTTTGATTTCAGACCCTCCTTGGTGGTTACTTTAGGTCTTTGAGTTTGCAAGGCCGCCACCCAGGCTCCCCTGAGCTAGTCAGGTTAGCATGCGGCCCCTTTTCACTCACACCCATTACTCCATCGAGGGCTCTGTTTCTGGTTTTGTTCCTAATTGGTTATGCAAGTAAAGTGAAAATGGTGACTCCAGTGGATCTAAAGTATGAAATCTATTTTCGTCCACAAGGTCAAACCTCCAGCCTGAGCCTTGGCGGGTGTGGCTCAGAGGTAGGGTGTCCTCCCCTGCACTGAAAGGTGGCTGGTCCTATTCCTGGTCAGGGCACATGCCGGGGTTTCAGGCTCTATCCCCAGTAGGGGGCGTGCAGGAGGCACCCAACCCATGTTTCTCTAACCGATGTTCTCTCCATCTCCCTTCCTCTTTCTCTCTAAAATCAATAAAAACATATTTAAACGAAAGAAACATCGAGTTATTCAAAGCTAAGAAAAGCCCAATTTTTTAAAAAAGTCAGCTAAATTTGACAGCTGTGCAAATGTTGACAGTATTACTGTTTTCATTGCCTTATGCTGTTGTGGAAAATTAGTCATAAGCCTGGCATGAAAGCATACTGTGATTCATATTTTTTAATTCCTAAAGAAACACTGTAATATATATATATATTTTTAATCATTTTTATTGATTTCAGAGAGGAAGGGAGAGGGAGAGATAGAAACAGCAATGATGAGAATCACTGGTTGGCTGCCTGCCTCAAGCCCCCTACTGGGGATTGCGTGCCCTGGGCATGTGCCCCATATGATAGGGAATGGAACTGGGACCTCTTGGTTCATAGGTCGCCCAACCACTGAGCCACACTGCTGGGCAATTTTTAACATTTTAAGTAGAAGTAACCATAAAGGAAAACTAAAGTAAACATATATGTGGATGAATTGAGGGTAGGGACGATGGCAGGAAAAGGAAAGTCACTAGCATTTATTTGGTGCCCCCTACATTTTACAATTTTTAAACCTGATTTTAAAAAAATGTTCTTTTGCACATTCTCATTGTATAAAAAGAAAACACACACACACACACACACACACACACACACACACACAAAACCAGATACATTAAAAAAAAAAATTAACATTTTGGTGGCGTGTTTCAGGACTTTGTGCATTCATTCATTCGTTCATTCATTCATTCATTCCGTTGTTTATTACACATCTCCCCCAGAGAGGATAGGAACTGGGCAGTCGGGGTGGTTTTGTTTCGTTTTACTGGGAGAAATTTGGGCCTTCTTTAAAGCCAGAGGAAGAACCTAGTTTAGAAAGAGGAAAACGGGATGAGAAAGAACCCCATTCCTTCTCAGCATAAAGAACGGGTTGAAGCTCAGCGGAAGAAAGGCATCGCGCGGAAGGAAGCGCACGAATACATGTACCTAACTACCCGCAAGTGTGCACCTGGTCCACCTACCGCCGCTCGTCTGCTGGTTTGTATGTACCGCGTACCTATCTCCGTGGAGGTAGGTTTATTTCTCACTTTACTCTCACGTCTGTATCTCGCCGAGTCCGCATCGGTAGCCCCCGGGGCGTCTGTGTGTTTCTTGCTGTGTGAGCGGCCTTTCCACTCCCTCGATTGTCACCACCCCCCGGCGGTTCCTCCTGTTTCCCGCGGGTGGGCAGCGTCCGCCGGGGCGCGCAGGAATGTGTACACGGGCATCCCTTCGCTCCCGGTCGGGGCGCTGACCGCTGTCCCCTCAGCCTGTCCAGTTAAAAATGACAGCTGCCAACCACCCCACACGGCCACCCCGCGCGCATGGATTAAAGTTACACCTAAGTTGCGGTCAGGGCTGCAGAATTTCAGCCTTTCGTCGGTGTGCCCTGCGGTTGGACATCCATGTCCTCGCACCAGGGGAGGTTTGACTGCCCCCGTCACGCCGGACACGGTGGCGTTGACAGTGACTCGCCGCCATCCCCGGGGCCGGGCTGCCTCTGTGCACGGACTGCGTGCAGACCCGAGGCGTGCTCCCCGGGCAGGGACTCCCGCACGCGCCGGGCCGCGGCCTCCAGGGGTGGGACGCCGCCCGGACACCCGCCGCGCCCAGGGGTGCGCTCCCGGCCGGAGGCGGGCGCAGAGCTAAACAGCCGCTCAAGGTCAAACCTCCCCGCCGCTGCGCCAGCTCCTCCGGCTGCCGCAGGGGCAGAATGTGCGGTTTCGGAATTTTTTTTTTTTTTTTTGGCGTGATTCTGTGGGGGAGGGGCCGGCGCAGGAGAGGGAACGAGTGTCGCAGCAGAGGGGAGGCCTCCGTCACATCGCAGCGGCGCGGCGACACCGTCGGGCTCGGGACCCCGGCCCCGCGCTGTGCGGGGCGCCCGGCCGGCGGCGGGAAGGACGCGCGGGGGGCAGCGCCCGCGCCCCGGCGGTTGCCACGGGCTTGGCCGGCGCGCCGGCCCAGTTGCTAGGCCGTCCATCTTGAGGCGGCTGGCGGGGCGCCCCGGAAGGGGTTGCGGAGCAGGGCATTCACTTCCGGCCTGGGGCCTGCGGCGGCGGTGGTAGCTGCGGCGGCGGCGGCGGGTCGGTGTAGAAAATGGCGCTGGCGCGGCTGCTCGGGCCTGTCCCCGCGGCGCTGCGCAGGGCTTGAGGCTCGCGGCCTCGCTCGCCCGCCCCACTCGCGCGTGCACTTTACACATGAGGTGAGCGGCGCTCGGCCTCCTCCGCCGGGGCAGCCGCGGGCGCTGCCGCAGGGCCCGCGACCGGAGGTGGCGGGGGGCCGGGCGCCCGAGCCGCGGGCCTGGGCGGGGGCGCGGGCTGCTCGGCGGCGGGCGCGGACGGCCGCGGGGCCGCGGGGGTCGCCGGCCGCCCCTGGGCGCCGAGGGCTGCAGCCCCGCGGCCGCCGGGCCCGCCCCTCCCCCACCGGCGCGCCGCCGCCTCTGCCGCAGCGGCCCCGCTTCAGGCGCGTCCCCCTCTCCCTCTTTCTTTCTTTGCAGAGAATTGGAAGCTAACGCGACCAAAGACGTGGAGAGGAGTCTTAGCAGGTGAGGCGCGCGCCGGCCGCCGCGAGCCCCGCTCTGCGCCTTTGGGGCCGCGGGTTCCCTGTGTCATTTTCCCCGCTCGCAGGGCGCACACCGGGAGGGGGCCGCCGCGGGGCTGCGGGCTGCGGGCGCCGCGTCATGGCGCGTGTGGGCCTTGATGGGGGGCCGGCGAGGAGCGAGCCCCGTAAACTTGGCGAAGGCGTCCTCCCCTCGGAGCCTGGGGTGGGGGACGTGTGCGTTAATGACCGTGGCGAGCGGTGCAGGCATTGTGTGACTCACGGCGGAGGCCGCCCCGAGGGCGTGCTGTCAAACTGTTTTGGCTTCCCCGTTATTACTTTGTAACTCAAATTGTTGTCTTTATAGAAAGATACTATGTGTTCGCCCCCCCCCCCCCACACACACACACTGTAGTCAGGAGGGTTCTGTTGCACCGGGAACGGTTTGCCCTTGAACTTCACCGAGCAGAAACTGCGTTTTGTTTTCTTTGGAAGCTACGGGTCGTGCCCCCGCTCTTTCATAGGCTGGTAAATTAATTTAAAATATGTTCCTGAGACGTGGTTATCATTCTTACCGGGCTTGAGTGCTTTTGCACTGGTAACTGAAATCATCACCACGGAGGGAGTGTGTGTTTTTTGTTTGTTTGTTTTTAAATGATGCCTTTATGGCATCGAGTTTATGGAATTGTTTACTTTTACTGAGCTGTAATTGCTTAAGCGTCAAAGCAGTCAGTGCCCCATGCGTAGCTCCTTTTCACTGTCTGTCTTACCGACTTTTCCTTTCCTCTTCGCTGCTTTCCTTTGCATCATTTGGGACACTCAGGGAAACTTCTAGATTAGCCTAGTAAGTGAACAGCGTTGTTTCACTTGAACAGAATAAAATAACATCTCTCCTGCCTCAGATCTTCGTGTAGCCTGTGCTTGATGATTGTAAGGTTTAGGTTTATGTTGACGTTAACACACGATGCCAATTGCCTGGCTGTTTTTTGCCATATAGAATCATTTCAGATTGCTGGTCTTGGGAGTTTTTGAGATAAGAATCTGTTAGAGTGATCATTCAAGATTCTGTTCAGTTGGTGAAGGGTGGGTGTCACTGACTACCAAATAGGAGATTTTCTGTTACTTAAAATAATTATGGATCCATTTAAAGGAAATTAAGCCTGACATCACTGACTTAACTGTTCTTGGACATTTAAATAAGTTTTGTTGTCAAAAGCTATTAAGGAAATGTTAAAGATACAAAACAGGTGGAGTTTTTAAGGTGGAATTTCAGCAGCAGGAAGGAGCTGGGAGTTGGGGTCTATTTCTCCCTCCATTTTTGCTTTGTCAGGTAACCATCAGTATAATTCCTGTAGAGGTTTTCTGGGACTTAATTAAAAAGTGGTCTCTACCGCAGATACAGTTTTCATATGTGATTACAGTCAGTTAGCTAGAACTTGGATTCTCTGTATCAGCTAAGTATCGAGTTTGAATCCTAACTCTACCACTAAAATATGACCTTGACTCTTGGCAGTTCACTTAGCCTCTCTGTGCCTCATGTATAAAAGGACAGGCTTGGGTCTGACAGTTGCGGAGGTCTGTAGGCCCTTGGGTTATATAAAAAGGAGTCGAGTGTTGTCCCTAGCCATGGAAAGCTTGTACAGTCTACCAGGAGGACTACAATAAGTCCATAAGTAAGTAATACAGGGTAGATGATGGTAGGGGTCCGAACAGGACACCATCTCATTATGAATGAGCATCGTCAGTTGGTCAGAAGGGACGAAAAGGAAAATAGGAAGGAGGTTACAGGATAGTGGGTCCTCAGGACCATGAGAGGGGCACATTTCCTAGAGGGTGAAAGTGTTCTGTGGAGGGAGAGATGTGAGTAGGTGGGCAAATGCTTCCTTTCACCTTTAGCTCTTGCTTCCTTTTTCCCAGATAAAGAGCATTTATCTATCTTTACCTATTTGTGCCCTCCTCAGGAAGACCAGGCATTAGTCACTTAGTAAACATTTCTTGAGCATCTTCTACGTTCCAAATGCAAGACTAGGCCCTAGGGGGGAGAGGAATGAAAGTAGCTAAATTTATTGAATGCTTACATCTGCCTGGTACACTTTCCCAAGGACTTTAAATGGACTCATCTGATTCTTGGCACATTCTGTGAGGTAGGTGCTCTTATTATCCCTGTTTTATAGATGAAGACTTAGAGGCACAAAAAGGTTAAGTAACTTTCAGGGGATCCTGCTACTGGAAATTGGAGGAGCTGTCTGGCTTCAGACTGTATTGTCTCTGATTAGAGACATGCTTTTTCATCTTGAAATATTTGAATATCTTGGGGAGGCAGAAACCACAAATACATGCAATTCTTCTAGATCAAAGTTTCTCCACCTGGGCACTGTTGATGTTTTGGATCAGATCATTTATATTTTGTAATGTCTGCTCTATGCATTGTAGACTGTTTAGTATCTGCCAGTAACACTCTCCATGCAATTGTGACTCTCAGAAATGTCTTCATGTACTGCCAGGACCCCCCTTGGGGGAGGGGGTCAATTGTCCCAGTTGGAAACCACTGTTCTAGAGCTTTGCATTTTTTCTGAAGATAACCATGTTAATGTTAAATCTTTAAATGTTAAATTAATTTCCATTAATTTAAACATCTTTTAATACCATGGGAGTGTAAATCCCATTGTGTGGACCCCTGGCTTCTAGCATCTGAAATGTCAAATTCGTATTGCCAGAAATTCTCCTTTTCCTCTGCTAAGTTACAAGTTCTCAGGACCCTGTGCCAGGGAAACAAGTCAATAAAATTGGCGCAAGAGATAATTTTAGTTTACCACCCTAGGTAAGCTATCTTTCTCCTCTGTTGGCCAGTAAAATTGTCTCTTTATGTTAGTATCATGGACACTGAAAAGAGGGAACTGTAACAGTTAGGTGTAATGTCAGTGCCATTGGAACTGAGCTTTAAATAATGGAATCGATTTTGAAAAGCAGAGAAAAGGGCAGTGTAAGAATAGCGGGGGTAAAGGCATACAATCCAGAAAGTACAGGGAATTTTGAAATGGCAGTGAGTAGTTCAGTTGGCATAAAAATGTGGGGCAGATGGAGAGGTTCTTGAATATCAGATTGAGGAACTATTATATGTTTCTCGGCAAAGTAGCAAGATGATACAATGATAACTAGTGATCTAGGCAAAAGGTGATGCAGACCTGAATTGAAGTGGTGATAGAAAAGGTGAGACAGAAAAAGTCACTGAGGAAGTGGAACCAGGGATGAGTTGTCAGAGGGGTCTAAGTGGTCCTGCATCCTGGGTGAATGGGAGAGTCACTCAGCCTCCGAACAGAATAGAGGTCAGAACAGAAATAGGAGTTTGGGGAAGGAAGATAAGTATCATTTTCTAGTTATAAAAAAGTCTAACTCAACTGATTTAATTAAAAAAAAAAACATTTTGGAGGCCAAAATCATGGAATTACTGAGTATTTAGAGCTGGACCATGACATTAAGTAGAGACCAGTCAGCATTCTGATCCCTTCATTTTACACAAGAGAAAGCTGTGGTTGAGACAGAGCCAATAACTTAGTCAAGGTTCTATTCCCTTAACAAGTGACAGGCCTTTTGACTCCCACTGTCCCTACACCTGTGCAGTGTTGTATTCTACATTACACAGTAGAGAAAAGGATAGCTTTGGTTTCTCCTTTCTAAAAACATTAGAACAATTTTTCTCTATATTTTGCGCCCATTCTAGTAAGGAATTTACCATAATGTAGGTCATATTGTCTAAAGCACAAGTGACCTGCTTCAGGTTATGCTGTTTGTTTTTCTAAACCAACATTAAATACCATCATATAAGAGAAGTTGGTGACACTGTAGTACTGCATGATGTAGCATCTAAACTGAGACATTTGTATTGGAGGTGCTTTTGCCTGCCTGGGACAAATGCTGAATAAGAAAAGATGAGGAACAACAGGCATAAACCAGGGCATTTGGTGTCCCTTAGGGAGCGTGGATCCTGCTCCTGCAATTCATCAACCTCTCTCTGGAAAAACAGTCATTTGATTTGGTTAAGTTTTTCTGCTGCTTTCTTGTGAAATGGTTTGTAGGCCAGCAAATTTATATTGATAGGTTTCTTTCTAGCTTACCCTAGCAGCTATATGGTAAATCAGTTGATAGAATAAATGAATCACCAGCTAAGCTTATCTTTAAATGTGTAACAACCTTCTGGAAATTTAAATATAAATGTCATGAAAAAATCCGAGTGCTGTTCTGTAATCTCTTGTGAATTTTGGCATCTGACGTCAGTCTGCAAGTATGAGTTAAAGTCTTTTACAGTTGTGTTTATGACAGCCTCAAAAGTCTCGCTCATGATTGCAAAGACTAAAGTAGGTATTTGCTGTATGCATTCTGCTCATACTGATTTATGATGCATCTCTCACTCAAAATCGAAAAAATGTCCTCGCATTTGCAATTTAAAAAATTTAACCCTAAGCAAAGAACCAAGAATGGTACAATGAACACCTGTACTGTGCCTCTATCTAGATTTACCAAGTATAATTATTTGCCAAATTAGTTTTTCATGCCATGTCACCACTAAACAACTTTTATGTCCCAGAAACAAGGGCATTCTAGGTAACAACAAAAAATTATCACCACGCACAAGGAAGTTAACTTTGTTACTGTCTATTGGGTCCATATTCAGATGTTCCCCGCTGTTCCAACAACGTGTTTTTAAATATGTTAAATATGAATTTAAGCCTCAATGCCTTAATCCGGGGCTGCATTTAGTTGCCTTGTCTGTAATTCCTTACATCAGGAGCAGTTCCTTGTCCTTTTCTTCCCCTTTCATGACTGACATTTTGGAATATCCAGACTAGTCCTGTTTGCAGGCTTCAGTTGGGATTTATCTGGTTGTTTCTGTGATTAGATTCAGTTAGACCTTTTTTGCAGGACTATCACATAGGTGACGTGTTGGTTCTCAGTGTATCACCTGCCACCCTCCCATACACACCATTTTAAAGTAAATTAACAGTTTACCTAGTATGCACTATGTTTACCTTATACTAACTCAGTTTCTTTTATTTTACAATGTGCTAGACAATTCATTTACTAGTAAACTAGTAATTTAAATTGCTGAAATTACAATAATTACAGATCTTTAAATTGATCAGTTGTAATGATTGAGGCCTTGTTGAAGCGTTATCCAGAAGGGAGCTCCCTTTTAGACATCAGAGTTGCCTGTTTTCAGCTTTCACTGGTGACAAACTTATAACCCTGGTAAAAGAATGAAACATAGGGCCTGGACTTGTGCTATGCATTCTTGAAAAGAATGCCCTATTGAAGTAGGGTGGCATTGTGCCACCAGAACAGGGCTTCTCGTCCTGAATTCCAGAGAGACCAGATGGCAAAGGGTCATGGAGATTTTAAGATTCAAAAGAGAGAAAGTTAACATTCTACTAAGGCATAGTTTTTATTTTCAAAACAAACACAAAACTAATATAGTTTAAGTTTCTTACTAAGGTAGTCTTATTTTTAAGTGATTTACATACTCTGTGAGTTGGCTGTGAAGCAGAACCCTAGCATTTCTACTCTTGTAACTAGGGAACAGCATTTTGAATTTTCAGCAGGACTATAGTATGTTATATGACGATGACTCAGCTGATTTCCCAGCTCTAATGGAATGCTCAAAACAAATTGAAACCTGGTTTCGGAATTTGTACTTTGAACCTTTGAGATATTTTCTGCAAACAGTGATTGATTGGATTTTGTATAATAAACAAGGTTAAATCAAGTCACTTGTTTGCTGTTCTTACTAGTGGTTTTAAGTCAGCTAACATTTATTAAGCAGCTTGCTTCAGTGATACTGAATACATTTATAATTTTGACATCTGTGTTTTGTTGACTTTGGGCCCTTCTTTTATTCTTTTGAAATTCCCCCTAAAACACAAATAGTGCTGGTGGTGCTTAAATGTGGTGGTGATATTAAATGCATTTTTAAGCGTTACTTCACTCTTTGATAATTGGCCATACAAAAGGTGTTAGAGAATTAGGTTTACTTAATATTCTATGTGTGATTCCCTGGGTGTAATGTAAGGCATATAAGTGAGACTCTTAACATGTCAGATAGAAAGGGACATAAAGTGTGCCTTCTCCACTCTGCTGCAGGTTAGTCACCCTCAAGCCACAGTTCTAAGCCTGGCGCTTACTATTTCTTAGAAAGCTTTGCTTGCTCTCCTAGTGACTCTGGAATTTAAGTCCAAACTCTAGTCTGTGCTCAGCTATCTGTTTAGCTTTATGCCCTGTACCTCTTGTTCTATCCTCAACTCCTTTTTCTCTGAATGTTCCCTTCAGTTTCTCTCTCTTTTTTTATAACAGCTTCATTGAGATAAAAATTAACCCTTTTAAATTATACAATTCAGTGATTTTTAGTATATTCAGAATTATGCAATTACCACAACTCCCTAATTTCAGAACATTTTAATCATCCCTCCTCCGACCCTGGAACAAAAAACCCTGTGCCCATTAGCATTCACTGCCCATTCACCCCTAACCCCAACGCCTGGCAACCACAGATCTATACTCTGTGTCTATGGATTTACCTACTGGGCATTTCATGTAAATGGAATCATACAATATGCGGCTTTCTGTGTCTTGCTTGTTTCACTTACCATGCTTTCAAAGTTCATCCATATTGTAGTGTGTTGTCAGTACTTCATCTGTGCCCATTTTTAAGTTTGGTTATATTTTTATTGAATTGTAAGAATTTACCTATTCTAAATATAAATCCTTTATTAGAAAAGTGATTTATAACTATTTTTTTCCCATTATGGGGGTTGTCTTTTCACTTTTTCTTGATGTCCCTTGAAGCACAAAAGTTGGTACATCTGGTTTACCATCTTAACCATTTTTTGAGTGCACATTTCAGTGGTATCAAGCACATTCACAATGTTGTGCAGCTATCACCACCATACATCTCCACAGTCTTTCATCTTGCAAAATTCTCCCCTCCTCTCAACCCTTGGCAACCACTATTCTACTTTCTGTCTCTATAAATTTGTTCCACATACTGCATATAAGTGGAATCACAATGTTTGTCCTTTTGTGACTGGCTTTTTTTTTTTTTTTTTTTTTTTTTTTTTTTTATCGACTGTAGCATCAAGGTCCCTGGCAGATCCAGGTGCTGATTGACTGGCTTATTTCACTTAGCACAATATCCTCAAGGCTCATCTACATTGTAGCACATCAGACAGTTGATTTGTGTGTGTTGATCCTGTATTCCGCATCTGTGCTGAACTCCTTTATTGTTCCAATAGAGTGTGTGTGTTCCTTAGAACTTTCTGTATATACTAGAGTCCCGGTGCATGAAATTCCTGCAAGTGGGGGGGGGGGAGGGTCCCTCAGCCCAGCCCACCCTCTCACAGGAGCCCACAGGGGATGTCCAAATGACAGCTTAGGCCCACTCCCCATGGGGCAGTTGGACGTCCTTAGGGCTCCCACTACCGCAGCTGAGCTCACCAGCCGTGAGCCTGGCTCAGGGCTTCTGGCTGAGCTGCGCTCCCCCTGTGGGAGTGCGGCTCAGGGCTTCTGGCTGAGCTGCGCTCCCCCTGTGGGAGTGCACTGACCACCAGGGGGCAGGTCCTGCATTGAGCATCTGCCCCCCCTGGTGGTCAGTGCACGTCATAGCAGCTGGTCGTTCCGCTGTTTGGTCAGTTTGCATATTAGCCTTTTATTATATAGGATGGTCCTGTCATTTATGAATAGAGATAGTTTTCTAATTTCCTTTCCGATCTTGGTGCCTTTTGTTTATTTTCCTTGCCTAATTTTCTGACTAGAAGCTACATATAGTACAGTGTTGAATGGAAGTGGCTAAAGCAGACATCTTTGTCTTATTTCTAATTTAGAGGAGAAGCACTTGGTCTTAAAAATAAGTATGATGTGAGCTGTGAGCTTTGGGTACATGCCCTTTGTTAAGAAAGTATCCCTCTAGCCCTGGCATGTTTTTCTTTTTGTATTTTTAGTTGAGAAATACTTGATGTCTAACTTAGTATAAGTTTAAGGTGTACAACATGGTGATGTGATATATTTAAGTAGTCCAATATAATTGCCACCAAATCATTAGCTAACACCTCTAGCATGTCACATAGTTTTTGCGTGGTGAGAACATTAAAAACCTAGTCTTTTTGCAACTTTGAAATATATACTATAGTATTGTCTGTAATCACTATTCTGTGTATTAGCTCTCCAGAACTTATTCCTCTTCTACTTCTAAGTTGTAAGTCAATTCCCTCACCTCCTGGTAACCACCTGTTTCTGTAAGTTCATTTTTTATATATTTCACATATAAGTGATATCATACAGTATTTGTTTTTCTCTGTCTGGCTTACTTAGCATAATGCTCTCAAGGTCCATCCATTTTACCGCAAATGGCAGAATTTCCTTTGTTCTCATGATAAAATAGTATTACATTGTGTGTGTATGTGTGTGTATCACATCTTCTTCATCCATTGACACACAGGTTATTTCCATATGTTGGCAATCATGAATAATGCTGCAATAAACATGGGAGTGCAGATATCTTTTTTGTTGTTTTTTTTAATTCTCACCCAAGGATATTTTCTCCCCACTGATTTTTAGAGAGGGAGGAAGGGAGGAAGAGGGAGAGGGAGAGAGAGAGAAGCATCCTTGTGAGAGAGCCACATTAATTGGTGCCTCCTGCATGCCCCCTGGTTGGCTGGGGATGGAATCTGCAAACCTAGGTGTGTGCCCTTCACTGGGAACCCGAGACCCTTTGGTGCAAGGGAGTAGGAGTGGGGTGTGGGAGAGTGGAGCTCTAACTATTGGGCAATACAGGCCAGCACTGCAGATATCTTTTTGATATTCTGTTTTTATTTCCTTTGGATATATATCCAGTAGTAGGTTTGCTGGGTCATTGGTAGTTGTCTCTAAAAATGTTTGAGGACTGTTCATACTGTTTTCCATAGTAGGTGAGCCAATTTACATTCCCACCAACAGTGCACAAGGGTTCCCTTTTTTCCCCATGTCCTCTTGAACACTTCTGACCTTGTCGTCTTCTTGATGAGAGCAGTTTTAAGAAGTGACAGTTCTATTTTCTACTGTATGCTCTTCCTTCTTTGGTTGCAACCTTAGCCTGGTGTACTGTTTTGTATTTGGTGTCTTGTAGTTAACATTTAGTGTACGCTGCCCTAGCTGGTTTGGCTCAATGGATAGAGCATCGGTCTGCGAACTGAAAGGTCCCAGGTTCAATTGTGGTCAAGGGCACATGCCCAGGTTGTGGGCTCGATCCCTAGTGGGGGACTTGCAGGAGGCAGCCTATCCATGATTCTCTCTCATCATGGATGTTTCTATCTCTCTCTCCCTCTTCCTTCCTTTCTGAAATCAATAAAAAATATATTTTTTTAAAAAAACATTTAGTGTACGCTTATTACTTGCATCTGTTAAGCACTTGGTCTGCATTACCTAATTTAATCTTTACAACAATCCTTTGGCCCTGACTGGTTTGGCTCAGCAGATAGAGCGTTGGCCTGTGGACTCAAGGGTCCCAGGTTCGATTCCGGTCAAGGGCATGTACCTTGGTTGTGGGCACATCCCCAGTGGGGAGTGTGCAGGGAGCAGCTGATCGATGTTTCTCTCTCATCGATGTTTCTAACTCTCTATCTCTCTCCCTTCCTCTCTGTAAAAAATCAATAAAATATATTTTAAAAAAAAACAAATTAAAAAAAAACCAACCCTTTGAGGGAGATACAGTTTGAGACCGCTCATAAATGAGGAGATGATGACTGTAGAGAAAATAAACAACTTACTAACACAGCAGGCTGTGGAGTTGCGAGTTAAGCCCACTTCTCTCTGTCCTTGGAGCCAGAGCTCTGACTGCATGCTATGCTAAAGGGAAATGCTTGTTTTTAAATAGTACATTGGACTTACACTGGTCCTTAAAGAAGTAGAATGTGGGTGGAAGAGTGTATGTTCAGTGGTGGTGATGGGGCTAGAGAGTTAGTAAAAGCAAAGAAGCAGGAATTGGCATTTATTGGAGTGCTCAGTGCTGGGGAGCACAATACAAGTAGAACTGGTTTTTGTTCCCAGAGCTGCAATTAGTCTTATTTGGAAGAGTGAGATTAACATCTGAAATAATTAGAAAATGAGCATTGTTTAATTAGAGGTCAAGGGTGAGGTTTGTATCAGTTGGAAAGTAACTAGTAATTAAGATAAACCTCAAAGAGGAATAGAATCTAGGAGGGTAATTTAGCAAACCGGATTTTGGGTCAGCCTTAACACTGCCTTGTACCATACAACTTACTTAGCCTTTCTGATTCTTAGTTTCTTTAAGTGTCAAATGGGAATAATATCAGTACTATGTTTCAGAGTTGTGGGTTCAAAATGGGTAATATTTCAGAGCATTTTGTACACTATAGAATGCTTCTGTTATTATGGGAGTAATTTCTAATCTCACCAACTGTCCTCAACCTGAGCTTTTTATTTTAAAATAGTTTCAGACTTAGAGAAATTTTGTAAGAATAGAGCAAAGAATTCCTGACTATCCTTCACCTCTATTCCTCAACTGTTAACACTTAACCACATCTGCTTTTTCATTCTCTCATTAGAAAGATTTTTTAAAATTGATTTTTAGAGAGGGGAAGGGAGAAGGATAGAGACACAGAAAACATCGATCCATCGGTTCCCCCCTACATTGAGCCAAAACTGAGTAACACCGGCCAGGCTATTCTTGTACATTTTGCCTATTAAAATTAGTAAATAAAAGTGGTATAGCATTATAGCTTTAATTTGCCTTGATTAGAAAGAAAGCCTAGCAAGTTAACTTAAAAATTGAATTAGGTTTATACTAACAAGCGCAAGTTCGGTTCAATATCAGAAAATCTATTGTTACAATCCTATATAATAAAAGCCTAATATGCTAAGTGTCCAGTTGTCCGTTCAACCAATCGAAGTATAATATGCTAATGATATGCTAAGGACACTCAGTCGTTCGCTATGGTGTGCACTGACCTCCAAGGGGGCAGACAGTCAACTGGTTGATCAGTCGCTATGAGATGCACTGACCACCAGAGGGAAGATGCTCCTACCGGTAGTTTAGCTGCTGGGGTCCAGCCAATCTGGACTGAGCAAGATGGGCCAGACCCACCCTGGAGCTCTCCCACAGTCCTTCCCCGGCTGGCCAACCTCCCGCATCCCTCCCCGACCCCGATCGTACACCGGTGGGGTTCCTCAGCCTGTCCTGCACCCTCTCACAATCCGGGACCCCTCTGGGGATGTTGGAGAGCTGGTTTCGGCTCGATCCTGCAGGCCAGGCTGAGGGACTAGGTCTCTAGTTAATTTTATCAGCAATCAAAAGTCAAAAACCACATGACCACTATGATTAATACAGTGAGATCTCCCTTCCTTGGTACCTAATCCACCTCTTTGCCTCTGCTCCCTCTGCCACAATCACTATGAATACATATCCTTTCTTTTTACATGAATGGTAGCGTACTGTGTACTTTGTCATGTGCCTTGCATTTGTCCTGATGAGTTTTTTTTAGAAGGACGTTTTTGCTCATTTCTGTTAGCTTTCTAGATACCTTCTATTTCGTTTAAAAATGAACTATTGAATTCCTCAAATGTGCGACCTCACAGCTTAGCCTATTCACTATTTGTGGTCTAGTTGTTTTTCCCACACCACTCCCCCACAAACATTCACAAAATAAAAGTGTTGGAATTGCTGTGTTAAAGACTACCAGTGCCTGCTCCCTCTTGTCAAAACCAGTGGCTGTTCAGTCTTTGATTTCTTTGCTGTTCTTGCCCCTGATCACACCCCGCCATGCCTCTTGGAACTTGAATACTTTGTGTTTCCTCAGTACATTCCATTGTGTGTTCTTGTAAAGGTGGAAGGAAATAAGAAAAGGATTGTGGAGGTGCAGTCTGGGGAAGATCATTTAATGCATCTAAAGGAAATGGACTTATTCTCTGTGGCTCCTGAAAAGAGTGAATACTTTGATTGGGAGGGGAAAGGAAGACCATGGCATTTTTTTATATTTAATTTTTTATTGTTGACACTATTGCAGATGCCCCTGATCCCACCCCCCCTTTGCCAAACTATCCCCCCTATACTCACCACATTGTCATCTTTGTCCATGGGGTATGCAAATACTTCAGCTAAACCATTCACCTTCCTTTATCTAGTCCGCAACCCCCCTTCCCTCTGACATTTGTCAGTCTGTTCCATGTATCCATGCTGGTTCTATTTTGTTCGTCAGTTTCTTTTGTTCTTTAGATTCCACATATTAATGGGATCATATGGGATTTTTCTTTCTCTGACTGGCTTATTTAGCTTAGCACAGTACTCTCCAGGTCCCTCCATGCTGTCAAAAGGTAAGAAGAGCAGTTTCTTCTCTTTTACAACCATGTAGTATTCCATTGTGTAAGTGTATCATAGCTTTTGTTGTTGTTGTTGATCTTCCCTTGAGGATATTTTTCCATTTCGAGGGATGGAGGGAGGAAAGGAAACGGGTAGCCTCCTGCATGCACTCTGACCAGGGATGGAGAGTGAACCCACAACCCAAGTACGTGCCCTTGACCAGGAATCAAACCCTCGACCCTTCAATGTGTGGACTCATGCTTCAGACACTGGGCAGTACTGGCCAGGGCTACCACAGCTTTTTCATCCATTCATCTGATGGGGACTTGGGCTGTTTCCAGATCATGGATATTGTAAATAATGCTGCTATGAACATAGAGGTGCATATGTTCTTTCAGATTGGTGTTTGAGGATCCTTAGGATATATACACAAGAGTGGGATCACTGGTTCAAAAGACAGTTCCATTTTTAACTCCATACCATTTTCCACAGTGGCTGCACCAGTCTGCATTCCCACCAGCAGTGCACTAGTGTTCCCTTTTCTCCACATCCCCGCCAGCACTTGTTGACTTAGTGATAGTAGCCATTCTGACAGGTGTGAGGTGATACCTCATTGTAGTTTTAATTTGCATCTCTCTGATGATTAGTGACGTTGAGCATGTTTTCATATGTCTATTGACCTGTTGTGTGTCCTCTTTGGAAAAGTGTCTATTCAGGTCCTTTGCCCATTTTTTAATTGGATCGTTTGTCTTTCTTGTGTTGATTTGTATTAGTTTCTCTTATATTTTAGAGATTATTTATCAGATGAATCAATGAGGAATATGTTCTCCTATACAGTGGGTTTCCTTTTCAGTTTGTTGGTTTCTTTTGCTGTGCAGAAGCTTTTTATTTTGATGTAGTCCCATGGTCGGCAAACTGCGGCTCGCGAGCCACATGCGGCTCTTTGGCCCCTTGAGTGTGGCTCTTCCTAAGCCTTAGGAGTACCCTAATTAAGTTAATAACAGTGTACCTACTTATATAGTTTAAGTTTAAACAATTTGGCTCTCAAAAGAAATTTCAGTCATTGTACTGTTGATATTTGGCTCTGTTGACTAATGAGTTTGCCGACCACTGATGTAGTCCCATTTGTTTATTTTCTCCTTAGTCCCTTGCCCTTGGAGACATATTGGCAAAAGTATTACTCCTGAGAGATGTCTGAGATTTTATTGCCTATGTTTTCTTTTAGGGTTTCTATGGTTTTGTGACTTACATTTAAGTCTTTTATTCATTTTGAGTTTATTCTTGTGTATGGTGTAAGTTGGTGGTCTAGTTTCTTTCTTTTCTTTTCTTTTCTTTTTTTTTTTTTTTTTTTTTTTTTTGCATGTACCTGTCCAATTTTCCTAGCACCGTTTATTGCATAGATTGTTTTTACTCCATTATATGCTCTTGCCTCCTTTGTCAAATATTAATTGACCATAAAGGTGTGGGTTGATTTCTGGGCTTTCTGTTATGTTCCATAGATCTATATGCCTGTTCTTGTGCCAGTACTAGGCTGTTTTTATTACTGTGGCCTTGTTAGTATATTTTGATATCCGGTATTGTGATCCCTCTAACTTTTTTCTTTCTCAAAATTGCTGAGACTATTTGGGGTCTTTTTTTGTTCCATATAAATTTTTGGGATATTTGTTCTAGATCAGAGAAGCATGCCATTGTTATTTTAACAGGAAATGTGTTGAATCTGTAGATTGCTTTGAGTAGTATCGACATTTTAATGATGCTAATTTTACCAATCTATTAACATGGTATATTCTTCGACTTATTTATATCTTCCTGTGTTTCTTTTTCAGTGTCTTATATTCTTCCAAGTATAGGCCTTTTACCTCCTTGGTTAAGTTTATTCCTTGGTACCTTATTATTATTACATTTTAATACAATAGTAAATGTTTTCTTAGTTTCTTTTTCTGCAAGTTTGTTATTGGTGTATAAAAATGCCATCCATTTCTAGATACTAATTTTGTATCCTGCTACTTTGCTGAATTCATTTATTAAATGTGTTAGTTTTTTGATGGAGTCTTTAGGGTTTTCTATGTACAATATCATGTCATCTGCGAATAATAACATTTTTACTTCCTCCTTTCCAATTGGGATGCCTTTTATTTCTTCTTTTTTCTGATTGCTGTGACTAGGACTTCCAGTATTATCCTATCTAATAAAAGAGCAATATGCAAATTAACCATCACTCCATCACTGTCACAAAGATGGTGACGGCCATGGAGCTGGAGCAAGCAGGAGGCTTGGGTTGCCCCGGCGATGGAGAAAGTCAATCTTCCTGCCTGCCCTGGCTGGCACTGGGCTCCACTCAAGGCTACAAAGTTTCAATTATAGAAGATAAATAAATTCCAGATACCTGCTTTCAGGGGGTTGTGGCCTCTTACAAAGTTTCAATTATAGAAGATAAATAAATCCCAGGGGGAAAAAAGGAGAGGCTGGGAGCTTCAGCTCCTCACCCAGGCTGGCCAGGCACTCCAGCGGGACCCCCCCCACCCTGAAGGGGCTGTGGGCAGCCTAAAAACAGCCCTCAGCCCCTCACCCAGGCTGGCCAGGCACCCCAGCAGGGACCTCCAACCTGAAGGGGGTGTGGCCAGCCTGCAAACAGCCCTCAGCCCCTCACCCTGGCTGGCCAGGCACCCCAGCAGCATCCCCACCCTGATCCGGGACACCCTTCAGGGCAAAACAGCTGGCCCCCACCTGTGTACCAGGCCTCTATCCTATATAATAAAAGGGTAATATGCAAATTGACCCTAACAGCAGAATGACTGGGAATGACTGGTCACTATGACACACACTGACCACCAGGGGCAGACGCTTAATGTAGGAGCTGCCCCCTGGTGGTCAGTGCGCTCCCACATGGGGAGCTCTCCTCAGCCACAAGCCAGGCTGGTGACTGCCAGCACAACAGTCGTGGTGGGAGCCTCTCCCGCCTCCTCAGCAGCACTAAGGATGTCCGACTGCAGCTTAGGCCTGCTCCCTGCTGGCAAGTGGACATCCCCAAGGGCTCCCGGGCTGCCAGAGGGATGTCTGACTACCACCTTAGGCCCGATCACTGGGGGGAGCAGGCCTAAGCCAGCAGGTGGACATCCCCCAAGGGGTCCCAGACTGCGAGAGGGCAAAGGCCCCGCTGAGAGGACACCCCCCCCCCAGTGCACAAATTTTTGTGCACCAGGCCTCTAGTGTTGAATAAGAGTGGTGAAAGTGGACATCACTGTCTTGTGATCTTAAGTGAAATGCTTTTAGTTTTTGCCCATTGAGTGGCTGTGAGTTTTTCATATATGGCCTTTATTATATTGAGGTATGATCTCTCTATTCCCACCTTGCTGAGAGTTTTTGTTATAAGCCGGTGCTGGATTTTATCAAATTGCTTTTTCTGCATCTATTAATATGATCATGTAATTTTTATCTTTCATTTTGTTTATGTGATGCATCACACTCATTGATTTGCAAACATTGTACCAGCCTTGTGTTCCTGGAATGAGTCCCACTTGGTCATGGTGTATGCTTTTTTTAATGTATTGCTATATCTGACTTGCTGATATTTTTGTTGAGAATTTTAGCATCTATGTCAGCCATGGGCAAACTACAGCCCGCGGGCCGGATCCGGCCCATTTGAAATGAATAAAACTAAAAAAAAAAAAAAAGACCGTACCCTTTTATGTAATGATGTTTACTTTGAATTTATATTAGTTCACACAAACACTCCATCCATGCTTTTGTTCCGGCCCTCCGGTTCAGTTTAAGAACCCATTGTGGCCCTCGAGTCAAAAAGTTTGCCCACCCCTGATCTATGTTCATCAGGGATATTGGCCTGTAATTTTCTTTCTTTGTAGTGTCTTTATCTGCATTTGGAATTAGGATAATGCTGGCCTCGCAAAAAGCATTTGAAAGCCTTCCCTCCTCTTGAATGTTTTGAAATAATTTGAGGATAGGTGTTAGTTTGTCTTTGAATGTTTGGTAAAACTTGCCTGTGAATCCATCCAGTGCAGAACTTTTATTTTCTGTGAATTTTTTATTATTGCTTCAGTTTCATTAGTTGTTATTAGCCTATTCAGATTTTCTGATTCCTCCTGATTGTGTTTTGGAAGATTTTATGTCTAGGAATTTGTCCATTTTGCCCAGGTTGCCCAATTCATTGGAATATAGTTGTTTATAGTATTTTCTTAAAATCCTTTATATTTCTGTGATGTCAGTTATTCTCATCCTTCATTTCTGATTTTATTTATCTTTTCAAAGAACCAACTCTTGGTTTAATTAATTTTTTGTCTTTTTTTTTTTTTTTAGAGACTCTGTCACTTAATTTGTCTCTGATCCTTATTATTTCCTTCCTTCTGCTTTTCTTGTTTTCTTCCTAGTTCTTTTAGGTGTAGGGTAGATTGTTTGAGATTTTTCTTGCTTTTTGAGGTGGACCTGTAACACTAAGAACTTCTTTTGCAGAACTGCTTTCTTTGTGTCCCATTGATTTTGGGTTGTTTGTTTTTATTCATTTATTTCTAAGTAATTTTTAATTTCTTCCTTGATTTCCTTGGTAACTCATTCACTATTCAGTAACAATAAGTTATTTAGACTCCATGTGTGTTTTTCAGTTTTTTTATTGTGGTTGATTTCAAGTTTCATGCCATTGTGATCTGAGAAAATGCTGATATGATTTCAATCTTCTTGAATTTATAGAGACTTAGTTTGTACCCTTATATGTGGTCTATCTTTGATAATGTTCCATGTGCACTTGAGAAGAATGTGTAATTGCTGCTTTGGGGTAAAATGTTCTTTAAATTAAATCCATCTTATCCACTGTGTCATTTAAAATCCCTGTTTCCTCATTGATTTTTTGTCTGGAAGATCTATCCAGTGATGATAACGGGGTTTTAAAGGCCCCTACCATGACTGTGTTGCTGCCGGTCTCTCCCTTAAAGTCCACTAACATTTTTTATATATTTAGATGCTCTTATATTGGGTACACATATGTTTCAGGGTTATGTCCCCTTTTGGGGTTGATCCCTTTAGTATTATGTAGTGACCTTCTTTGTCTCTTTTATGGCCTTTGTTTTGAAGTCTATTTTGTCAGATTTGAGTATTGCTACCCCAGCTTTTTATTCATTTTCATTTACATGGAATATTTTTTTCATCTCCACTTTCAGTCTGTGTGGGTCTTTTGTTATGAGATATGTCTATTTTAGACAGCAAATATATGGGTCATGTTTTCTTATCCATTCAGCTACCCTATGTCTTTTGATTGGAGCATTTAGTCCATTTACATTTAACGTTATTATTGATAGGTAGTTATTGCCATTTTTTTTCTTTATACTTCTATTTCTCTGTCTTTTTCTTCATCTTCTTAAAGCAGACTCTTTATCAGTTCTTGCAATGCTGGTTTAGTGGTAATGTACTCCTTTAGCCTTTTTTGTCCAGGAAGCTCTTTATTTCACCTTCAATTTTAAATGATAGCCTTGTTGGATAGAGTAGTCTTGGGTTCAGGTGCTTGGTTTTCATTACTTTGAATACTTCATGCTACCTTCTGGCCTGAAGTGTTTCTGTTGAGAAATCAGCTGGCGTTCTCCCTTATAGGTGATTTTCTCCCTCTTGCTTTAAGATGATCTCTTTGTCTTTAATCTTTGTCATTTTAATTATGATGAGTCTTGGAGTGGGTCTCTTTGGGTTCATTCTTTTTATTTATTAATTTTTTTAAATATATTTTATTGACTTTCCACAGAGAAGAAGGGAGAGGGATAGAGAGCTAGAAACATCAATGAGAGAGATCAGTCAGCTGCCTCCTGCACACCCCCCAGTGGGGACGTGCCCACAACCAAGGTACATGCCCTTGACCGGAATCAAACCTGGGACCCTTCAGTCCGCAGGCCGGGGCTCCATCCACTGAGCCAAACAGGTTCAGTTGGGTTCATTCTTGATTGCAACTCTTTGTGCTTACTTTACTTGTGACTTCCTTAACCAGCTTAAGCAAGTTACCTATCATTATTTCTTCCAACAGGTTCTCTGTTCCTTGCTCACTTTCTTCTTCTCTGGTACACCTATCATGCAGATATTATGTTTCATGGTGTCCCAAAGTCTCCTTAAACTGTCCTCCTGCTTTTAAATTCGTTTTGCTGCTCTAATTGGGTGTGGGGTTTTTTTTTTCCTACTTGTCTTCCAAATTGGTGATTTGATCCTCTGCTTCATACAGCCTACTTTAATTCCATCTAGCATATTCTTGATGTCAGATATGGTATTCATTTCTGACTGTTTCTTACTCATGGTGTCTTTGTCTCTTTTCATGCTGATAAAGTTCCTTGTAGTTCTCACTAAGTTCCTTGAACATCCTTATAATCATTACTCTGACCTCTATGACTGATAAGTTGCTTGCCTCCGTTTCAGTTAGCTTTTTCTGGAGAGTCCTCCTGTCCTTTCATCTGAGGGCTGTTTCTTTGTCTCCCCATTTTAGCTGTCTTTTTGTTTGTTTTTTTGTATCAGATAGAAATGCTGTGATTCCCAGTCTTTGTGGGGCAGCCTTATGTAATAAGTGTCCGGTGGGACCCAGAGGCACACTCTCTTCGATCTCCTAAGCTGGATGCTCCTTGTGTAATGTTCCATGTGTGGGTTATTTGGGCTCCTGTTGTAACTGGGTCTTGATTGTGTTGTCCTGTTCATGGGTGGGAACTCCCTCAGACTGCCTGACTGTGAGGTTCAACCCTGACCATGTTGTGCGAGCTAATGTACAGATGCTGACAGAACAAAACAAGAGACAAAACAAAAACATACAAGAGACTCCAACAACAACAGTAAAAACAACCACAAAAGAAAAGAGAGTTAGGAAAGAGAAAGGAGGACACAAATAAAAAAAGAATAGAAAAGAAAATTGAAGGAAAAGGGGGGAAGAAAAAAAGAATATGAAAGGAGTGAAAAATAAGAATAATGAATAGGAAAAGGAAACGAGTAAAGAAGAGGAAGGAAAAATTATGAAAAGGAAAAAAGAGAATGAAGAATTAAGAAAAGGAAAAAAGAGAAGGAAGACAAAAAAGTAGAGTAAGAAGACGAAAGATAAAAATAAGAGATGAAAAAAGAGAAAAAATAATAACGCAATAAAAAAGAAACCATAAAGTAATGAAAAAGATAAAAAGCAAAGTGGAGTTCAGCAGAGTTTAGTGCCTGCTGCGATCTCCCTTTGGATCCTGCTCTTATGTTTACTGAGGCTCTTTTGCATGCCAGTTATGGGCTTCCTGGGAGGTACTTTGGTGCTAGCCACTGTCAGAAGCTGTCCTTTTTTGGCTCTTGGGAACCTGTGTGAAGCTTCAAGTGATCCACAGTTTGTGGCTGCCTCCACAGGGCTTGGCTGTGCACGGACGTGTCCAAGCTGCGCTCCAAGGCTGGTTTTTTAGCAGCATGGGGCCCAGGGTAGACCATGAGTTTGAGAACCAGATTTGAATCCTGGCTCCTCCCTGTACTGGATATATGACTTTGGACAAGTCACTTAACCTTTTTGAGGTTCAATTTTTTTTCGTGTATAAAAGGGAAATATATTTACTTACCATTTTTTAAAGTAACAAATGAGAAAATATACATAAAGTACCCAGCATAATCACCAACACTTTAATCACTAAGAGGTTTATTCTCATTCCTAGGTCCAAAATTTGCAGATTTGAGGTATCCTGCTTCTAATCTGCAGGGGATGAATGATTGCTGGCTGGAATCTTATCTTTGTGAAGCAAATATAATGGATCACTTAGACCTATCAGGTCCATCAACCTTACTCCTTTTAACACATTGTATGCGTTTTACTTATACGTTTTACGTTGACTGGTAGTAGAGCACAGGACACGTATTAATACTTTCTTTATAGACTAGCGGTAGAATGCAGGCAACGTATAAATACGTAAACTAAAGTTATCATAATTTTACTGAACGTTGCCATTTGTGCAAAAAATTAGCAAAAATGGCCCACGCCACCTGTTAGCGCGCGATAAAAACTACCCGCAAACAGTGTGTTAATAGATACCTTAAATGGTAGAGCCATATGTCTTAAATGAGTCTCTACTAGCATTTAAGTCAGCCGTGGGCAAACTGCGGCCCGCAGGCCGGATCCAGCCTGTTTGAAATGAATAAAAATTAAAAAGAAAAAGACCGTACCCTTTTATGTAATGATGTTTACTTTGAATTTATATTAGTTCACACAAACACTCCATCCATGCTTTTGTTCCGGCCCTCCGGTCCAGTTTAAGAACCCATTGTGGCCCTCGAGTCAAAAAGTTTGCCCACCCCTGATTTAAGTCCTGAAAGCGGAAGTGTTTGGGCATAGGTGGAATTCTATATAATAAAAGACTAATATGAAAATCGACCAAACAGCAGAACAACCGGTCGCTATGATACACACTGACCACTGGGGGGCAGACGCTCAATGGAGGAGCTGCCCCCTGGTGGTCAGTGCACTCCCACAGCGGGAGTGCTGCTCAGCCAGAAGCTGTGAGCCGGGCTCAAGGCTGGCAAGTGCAGCAGCAGTGGCGGGAGCCTCTTCCGCCTCCATGGCAGCACTAAGGATGTCCAACTGCCATCAGTTAGACATCCTCTGCAGACTCCCGGACTGCGAGAAGGTGCAAGCTGGGCTGAGGGACCCCCGCCCCCCCCCCCCCCCACCGAGTGCATGAATTCCATGCACCAGGTCTCTAGTATTTATTTATATATGTTTTTTCCAGTTGGCTTTCTGAAGAAAATGTAGGAAAAGTGGTTAGTTGGCCTTGAAGAACAGAATTTTTATCTCTATGCTTACTAGTATAGTAGCAACTGATATTGTAGTATTTCTTTGAGATGTCACATGGTACTTCTTTTAAATACTAAAGAGACCATTTTTGGCCAGGAAAACACTTGCTTAGCCTCATCAAAAAGCTTTGAAAATGAAGTTTGAGAAGGGAGAAAATATTCCAAATAGATAGCATCCTATGGAGTAAAATTAGTGACATAGAAGATTAGAGAAGGATGTGCCTATGACTCCCAGAACACAAAGAACAGATGCTGAAGATTCCTGACCTTTTCTACATAATAAATGCTCAGAGTAATCTTGAGAAAAGTAGAATAAATGCAGGGGTTTTTTTGGGTGCCACTGAGAATTGGTGAGAAGAGTTCATGACTGGGCATTTGAATGCTTCCTAAAGGCACTATGTTAAGTAACCATTTCTCATTTAATCTTTATAAAAATGTTATGAAGTAGATATGTACAGCAATTTACTCCCAGTTTTAGTACAAAAATTGTGACTGAAGACAGTTAAGTATTTAGAGCTAGTAATCAACTTTTGATGAGTAACAGGACAATGATATAATTTAATTACTTTGTTTTCTAACCGTACTCTTTCTCTCATATGCTATGGCTGGCTTGATCCTTGACTTTCCAGGATAGCAGTGCGAGTGAGCACACTCTCATTACCTCCCTCACACAGAATTTGGGAGCGAGTGAGTCATGGTTACAGTTGGCACCAATATATTTTGCTACTCTGTTAGCCACATGACAGTTCTACTCTGAACAAAGGACAACGAAATACAAGAAGTAGTCATCCTCTTCCTCCAACTTCTGATAGTAGCAGTAATTCTTCACTGTGCTAAATGATCATCAGTCATACGTGGTGTCATTCATTTAGTTGTTCACTGTCTACCTGCATCTCCACTGTCTAATCCAGGGGTGGGCAAACTTTTTGACTCGAGGGCCACAATGGGTTCTTAAACTGGACCGGAGGGCCGGAACAAAAGCATGGATGGAGTGTTTGTGTGAACTAATATAAATTCAAAGTAAACATCATTACATAAAAGGGTTCGGTCTTTTTTTTTTTTATTTTTATTCATTTCAAACAGGCCGGATCCGGCCCGCGGGCTGTAGTTTGCCCACGGCTGGTAATCCATCAGCAGAGCCATCCTGAGTTTCATGTAATCTCACTTCAGGTCATCCACAGTAACCCTTCCAGTTTCTTATGTACTTGCCAGTCTCTTTCGTTTTATTTTCTAGTCTCATTCCTTGAATCTTACCTTGTCTGCCTTCTATTCATAATGTCCCTTCTGGAAAGCTTTCTCAAGGCAGAGTTTAGGTACATTCTCCTTGTGTGTTGATTTTTTTTCAAGTATCTGACGATTTTTAGTTGTCTGTTGATATTATGAGGGAAGGTTTAGGTTCTAGACCAAGGGTGGGGAACGTCCAGCCCACAGGAAGTACACCATAAGGCCCAGAAATCATTTGGTCTAGCCCTGCCAAGGCATTAGGGGTGAGTTAATTAAATGTTTGACCAAATATAGCAGGCTCAGTTTTACATTGATAATTTTGCATGGTTCATGAAAGATGTTGTAAATATCCAAATTGCCCTTGGCAGAAAAAAGACTCCCCACCCCTGTGTAGACTGTATGGCATTAGTGTAGGTTACTGGAGTGTGTTCCCCTTAACCTTGGTTAACGTATATTACCCAGTAGGCTCCTCCCGCAAGCAGGAGGGCTGATGCTGCGCTCTAGGTATGGTTGGCAGGCTTCCCTTTAGGGTGTGAGGGAGGGGAGTGGCCGTAGTTTCCAATAAGAAGGCTTAGTTTCTTATTTTCTTTTTTTAATTTGTAAGCACCTTTTCTTTGCCAGATCTTTACTCAGTAAAGTCTTCATTTAGTATGTTCAAAATGTAAGGTTTAGAGTCTATAGAAAGTGTGGGGGGTTTTTTGTGTGTGGTTTTTTTTTTTTTGGTTTTAGGCTGGTTTCAATTGCAGCTACACCTTTAGCCAAATAGTCATGGGAATGGAAAGTGCTTGGGAGGAGTTGAATCCCAGCCTTTTGAATCCTAGGGCACTTCCGCTCCATTCCTATTTCTGCTCTTCCAGCTCTGACCTTGGAGCCTCTCTAGAGTGTACCAGAGGATGGCACATACATTCATTTAGGACTTTTGTGTTTATTCTTGGGTTGGGGCTACTTTTGCTTTTGTTTATTTCTCAACTCTGAATAGGTTTATTACCTTTTTTTCTCCTATCATTTCAGTAAGATAAATGGAAAAGAAGAGGCAAGCACATTTGCCTAGTCTATCATTTTGAAGTCCTGAGCCAGCAGTTCTTTTGACAAGTTTGAGTATTTGTGATTTTAAGAATTAAAACAAGCTTATTTAATGAATGTATTGTTTCACGAGTATTTATAGAATAGTTTGGAATGCTTATAGAATGTGAAGTTATTGTAATGTTGAAATACATCATCTATGTATGACTAACTTGTATTTTTAAAATGGTTATAAAGCTTTTTAGAGCAAGGACAGCCATAGATACCCCAAATACCTAGGCAGGAGAGGATTGTGGTGCAGTTCCAGACATTGCCATTAGCTAGTAGTAATTTATAATTGGGGTCAAAAACAACGTAACTCTAATTGTTTCCCATGTAACATTTGCTAATTTTAGGTTGTCTTCCTTGATATGATCTATCATCTATCTATCTATCTATCTATCTATCTAAAGCCTAATATGCAAAGTGCCCCCTTGGGAGTTTGACCGGGAGATCGGGAGTTTGATCGCTCACTATGACATGCACTGACCACCAAGGGGCGGTGCAGAGTGAAGGAAGGCCCGGGCCAGCAGCCAGGGAAGGGAGGCTCCGGCCGGCAGCCAGAAGGCCTGGATCGGCTCTGATCACTGGCCAGCCCTAGGTACCCTACCCGTGCATGAATTTTGTGTGCCGGGCCTCTAGTATTAAGATAAAACCTCTATTACATGTGGTTTACTAAAGAAAAGGACCATCTGGTGGCCCTATGGTTAGATTTAGGTTGCAATTTGTGCTTATTTTAGTGAATGATAAAAGAATAATTTGCCATGTCTGTACTTCTAATAGAGTGAAAATGAATCTGTATGCAACATTATTTTTATTTCTTAATACATTTTGGGAAAGTTAATTGCAACTGTATGGTTCAGGGATTTAGTGCAAGAAGAAGAACAGTTGATGGAAGAAAAGAAAAAGAAAAAAGACGACAAGAAAAAGAAGGAAGCTGCTCAAAAGAAGGTAGTATATGTATAAACTTTATATTAAGCAGTTTAAACATAAATTTAAAAATAAAATTATTCTTATCGAATTTTTAAAGCATTTGATTTAATGTTTTAACTTCAGTGGAGTTTCATTTTAAGCTTTAATGTCTTTGACTATGCATGTATAGTAACTTGCCAAATGCATACAATTTAACACACAGTCATTTAATCTTGCCAATAGTTTTTTCAAAGGTAAGTGCTTTGTATAGGTCTTTATCTTCCTGTTAGCTGTTGCTAGGTTTTCATAGTCCATCATTTTGTAAGTGAGAAGAGCATGGAATTGGTAGCTGCATAGAGGGGGTTTGAAAGCTAGCTCTCCCATATAGCATGCAGGACAGTATGGCCTTAAACTTTATTTAGCCTCTCTGGGCCTCAAAAGTTCTTTTACATTTTGTAAAATGAGAATTAAATTAAATGAGATAATGTAATACATACACATAATGATACACAATTGAAAATAATACATGAATATAGTAATGAGGGAAACATTAATGCACATAATAGGAAATAAAGTTCAATTTCTTTTTTACTTTTTATTTAGTACCTGGACTGATCTTTAAAATTTGCAGTTTATATTGGGATATTTTAAATAAATCTAAGATAATTTGTTGCAAAAACTCTCTAGCCAATACATCATCATAAACTAATTAAAGCAATACAAATTACAAAAAATAAAAGATTATATTCATAATTACAAAATTTTTTACAAATTAATACTACGGGCTTATGACAGTTAACTAAGCTGGCTCTTGTTTACTGTATCAAGGTTGCAAGGCCTTAACATGTTCTGAAAGACTCAGTGAAATTACTATCCCATTTTTGTCTTCTAATGAAAAATTATGACTTGTTGATATATACATAACTCTTGTGCCAGGTACTGTGCTGGGAACGGGGTATATACTAATGGCAACATATCGCCACATTTAAAAAAAATATTTTATTGATTTCAGAGAGGAAGGGAGAGCAGGAGAGAGAGAGAGAAACATTAATAATGAGAGAGAATCATGGATCGATCGACTGGCTCTTGCACGCCCCCCATAGAGGATCAAGCTCTTAACCTGGACATGTGCCCTGGCTGTGAATCGAACTGTGACCTCCTGGTTCATAGGTCAACACTCAACAACTGAGCCACACCAGCCTGGCATATCGTTACATTATTTAATAGGGAAAATCATAGGATACAAAAATATGGTAGATAGGGAACGGTTGAAGCATGGAGAGAAGGGCTTAACTGGGCCTGAAACGGGGCAGGAGAAATTTTTTTGGAATAGAAATTAGCCAAGTAAAGAAGGAGCTGAATACAAAAGGATTCCAAGCAGACTAACCTCAGAGGAAAGCGTCCATAGTCTCCTAGTAAACTGTGGGTTTTAATGGGGAGGGAGCTAAGGGTAGAAATGTCAGGTGACATTTAGGGGTGGGAGGGTTGGTGGTAGCTATCAGCTCTTTAAGGGGTTTGGACCATTGAGTTTCCCTTGGCAAATTGTGGAATTGAATTGGAAAGGGTCGAAACTAGAAGCTGAGATGCTGGTGAAGGGACTATTTAAAAAAATCCACAGAGATTTTTGAAAGGATATGAAGGGCGAGGAACCTAGATTGACTCTTAGGTTCCAGATTGAGTGACTATAAGTACATTTTGGGAGCAGTTAACCATGTTAGAAGACACACAGAACTGGTCATCCAGCAACGTTGATAAGATGTTGGAATTTAACTCTTGTTTATATCAATTAGCCTATGGTGAATTGGTTTCACTTTACTCCTTTCCCTGAAGTTCCCAGAACCTGTCCAGGACTTTAAGTGAGGATTTACTTTAACCGGGGAAGGGCGGAGTACAGAGGACCATGGAGGAGGATTAAGATTGGGATGATAGGTGACTCCTATCATTGGCCTTTTGGTTGCTCTCAGGAGTGACTATTGTCATAGTTAGGGTTTGGAATAGGTTTCTAGTTCAGGTATCCCTGCTTTTTGAAAGTTCAGGTTGTACCACTTTGCTTTTATGAAGACCTACATTAGTATTATAGTTTTGGCCTTGAATTTGATGATGCCATAGGCCTCTGCCAGAGACCTGTGATATCGGATGGTCTTTGCAATCTGGTCAGTCTTGGCTCAGGATTTGTTATGAACAAGTTGTGTCCTCTGTAAGTAGTAAGACTGGGGAAGATTTATCAGACTCTCTTAGATGCTGTGAAGCCCATTTACTTAGTGAAAAGAACTTATAAGAAACTTAATAGATTTATTGAGGAAGATTTATTTATTGATGTAGAATCACTAGTTTAGCAAGCACCTGAGATCCCTGCTTCTAAGGAATCTTAAGATTTAGCTGGTAAGTCAGGATGTATGTGAAATGCTTTAAAAAGAGGCCTAAGGTATTTTATAAGAAGGCATGTTTATTTCTCTATTCACTCACTTCAGTGAGGAAATTCTAAGAAAAGGAAGGTTCACTGAAATTTCTTTGAAGGTTGTGTTTGTAAAATATGTAATATGAGTATAATTTTTAAGTTGTGACATACACATTATGGCTCTAGTTGTTAATGTGCCGTTTTTCATACCCGGTCTCTAAATCACCTGTGTCTTTAACACGTAAATAATGACTTTTGTGCCCTGGCTTCTCACCAGGTCTGCAGTAACAGCTTTCATCCCTGCCCCACTGTATGGTTCTAGTCTCTCATCTCACCCATGTCCTAGAGCCGCCATCAGAGGCTTAATATAGCGAGTGTTTCCTCCTTTGGCCAGACCTTTAGCATCGGTAGGGTGTTCTGTATGTCCCAAAGACACAGTGATACCTAGTCACTGAACACAATGTAAAGGAAAGCCTAAGACCTCTACTGTTCAGTGTAGTAGGCTAGACTGCCACTAGAGTGAGGCTGTTCTTCAAATTCCAAATAACCAGCTTACAACTGAATTTAAATACAACCTGTTGGTGAAGTGAGGACAGCTGGTATTTCTATAGGCTGTTACCAAATAAATAGAAAAAACAAAGCAAAACAAAAAATCCTCAAGGGGGTACACTTAAAGCCCATATGAAAGATTGTGAGTCATAGGAGTTTCTGGACAAGTTTCCTCGAGCTTGTCTGTTGTAAGAGTAAGCAGGTGTATCCAGGTAGGTGACAGACATCTACATAAGCCAAGTAGGCAGGCCCATTATATAAATGTTGGAATTCTCTAAAGGAAAAGCAATCTGCCTGTTTCATGCAATCTGTGTACAGTTAAAAAAAAAATTTGTATTTCATTTCTGAAAAAGATTTCAGATACTATATTCGTGTGATATATATATATATATATACACACACAGACACATATACATACATACATATATATATAAAACTCCGGCATTAAAATTAGTTAAGTGGCTACCATGGTTTTATCAGGGTGACGAAAATAGGTATGCAGTTGAAATCTACTTCCTCAGCTGGTGCTTTTCCAGAACTCAGTACCATGGCTTTATGCTTTGATGCAGAACCTTTTTACACGTTTGCCTTATTTTCACAATCTAAAGGTAACTTTAAAGCTGGAAATAATAGTCATTTTTATAAGGCATTTAGAAGATCTTTATGCCATAGATACAGAAAACATAGTTTCTAGTAGCCTTTATAGTCTTTTAAAGAAAATTAACTTCAGACCACAGGTTATATTTTTATTTTAAATAAAAAACCAGATATCACAACTCCTTATATAAATAACCAGACACCAACAAGGCTCACTACAATGTTTTTATTATGATAGGTTTTCTTATTTTGTCTATTATTTAAATAGAAATTTATTTAAATTCCTCCTTAAATAAAAATTACACAAAAATTACATGATTTTTTTTATGTTTCAGCCCCAGTACATCTCTATGAATAGAGATAACTTTGTTTAAAAACATTTTATTTTTCAAAAGCCTATTTTACATCTAAGAAGAATGGCTATTTACTTATCTTCTGATTCTAAGATTTAGAAAATAAGTTGGCATAGCATTGAAAATATAGTTTCTGTACTTAAAAAGGGGGAAACAACTGTAGCAGTAAGTTGTTACCATACATATACACAGGTTCTGTTCTTAGGAGAAATTTCTAGAGGAAATCTTGAATATGCAGTAAGGAGGAAAAAGGAGGTTGAGAAATGGGTTAATTATAGAGGGGATAATTTAGTATAACCTTTACTTTAAGTTTGTAATTCTAGTTCCTAGAAAGCATTTAATTGTTGAGGGCTGGAGGAAAGCAACAATACAAATTGGGATCTTATTTTAATTGAGACAGTTTTGTTACTGTGTTAAGAGCTGAAGGGACTTTTATAGGCTTTGTGGATTCAAATGTGCTCTATTTGAATTTAATTGAGACTTCATTCTCTTTTGGAAATTTTAGTGTTTACTTTTCATGTCTCCCAAAGACCATTTTGTTCTGAGACTGGGTGTCATATTCAGCAGTCTAAGTAGCAGGGTTGTTGTGCTTTTCAGTAAGCTAGGTGGAGCATTGCACTCATCTAAGGGTGTCCCCTTACGGTTCCGCCCCTTATTTTAACTTCCTACAGTCAGATGCCGCATAACGATGTTTGGGTCAATGACTGCCTGCATATACAACAGTGGTCCCATAAGATTAGACCGGAGCTGAAAATTCCTATCTCCTAGTGACGTGGTTATAGCATGGTGCAGTACACAAATACCATTGTAGCATGTGGTATAGGTTCGTAGCCTAGAAGCTGTGGGGGAATAGAACTTGTCACCCCAAAATATGTCTCTTTGGCATAAGGATTATTTTAGGCTGGTTTATTTTAAGAAACAGCAGATGTGGGATAAGTTCTGAAAACCAAATAAAGTTACCCTGTGTAACAGACATTTACATTGTAAGGGAAATCTCCATTTGCCAGGGTGTCTCCCTGCCTGTACCAGGAAGAGGGGATGACCTTATCTCTAGAAACTCTTATTAATGGGGAAGATAATGACAAAACTGCATAACCACCTTAACCCTGGTTTACTGTGCTTTTCCTGAAACCTTCCTCACTGACTACCGCCAACCCCAGCATCTTCCATGTTTACTGAAGATGTTATTTAAGGTGGTGGGTCCAGCTATTTTGGTGAGACCTAGTTTTCCTGGATATTCTCCAATGTATCCAGGCGGTATATGTGTTATTAAACTATTTTTGTTTCCTCCTATTAATTTGTAATTTATTATAGATGTCTCATTTAAGAGCCCAGAGGGTAAAGTTATTTTTCGTCTCCTGCAAAGCAGTAGGTTATACCATACAGCCTAGGTGTGCAGTAGGCTATACCATCTAGGTTTGTAAGTGCCTCTGTGATCACACAACCACATCACCTCACAACGCAGTTCTCAGAATGGATCCCCATTGTTAAGCGGCACCTGACTTTTCTTTTTAGACTTATTTTAGTTCAGCAGCTCTGGGTTCTAGACAGGGTGCTACTTGCTAAGAAATCATAGAAAAGTTCCCTTATGACTAACTATCTCATTTAAAACAGGTGAATTGAACTATTATTTCCTTATTCTAATACCTGGCATTGTTAAGACATTGTAGATGACTAGACAGAGAAAAAAAGCAAGACTGGGAGCAGGTTATTTGCAAATATGAGAGAAAGGACTGAGCTCTGGGGGCTGGTAGCAGTGGCTGCTTTTATCTTTTGAATGTTCTCTGTCTGCCAGACACTGTGCTAAGCACTGTATATGAGTTAAATCATTTTACCCTCCTACCACACTAGATAGGAGTTTTTGTTCTTGTCTTATAGATGAGGAAACCAAGCTTTAGAGAAGTTAACTAATTTTGACCAAGGTCACAGTGTGTAAGTGGTAGAGCCAGGACTCAAAGCCAGGCTGTCTAATTCAGGCTCTGACCTCTTAACCACTGAGTGTGCTTAAGGATGAGTTGGGACAAGTGGTGCAAAGCCCAACAGAAGGAAAACACCTAGCATGCTGGTCTGCCCCCTGGCTAATGCCTTCATTAATGAAGTGAGGCAGTTGTGATCATTACTGTGGAATCACAGTTCAGGTTTGTTTGTTTATTGGTTTGTTTTCTTGCTTAAGGAAGAAAAATGTATTCAGAAGGAATCATTCTGCTGCTAGACTTTTCAGAATTCTTTAATTCTGTTACGCAAGAAGATCTGTATAGCAACACCTCACGTTTGAATAGTGTTGTGTACTTTCCAACTAAAGATGTTTTTATTTTTTATTTAAGCCTCATAATAGCCCTGAAAGGCAAACGGTACAGATTTCCCCCCCTTACATTTGAGGAATTAGGAAGCTGAGACTGAGAAAGTTTAAATGACAAGGTCATTTACAAGTAAAAAAGAAAGAGTTGAAATTAGTTTTGTTTGTTTTTTAACTTGTTTTTTTATTGCTTAAAATATTACCACGAGTAGTACATTTGTCTCCTTTTTTGAAATTAGTTTTAATATATTCTATGTAACCCAAGATATAACTAAAATATTACTATTTTAACATCTAATCAGTATAAAATATTGAAATAGTTTCCTTTTTTAATACTAAATAATAGCAATCTGCTATGTATTTTATACAGATGAATTTGGACTAGCTATTTATCAGTGGTCAGCAGCCATGTCCAAATAGTGGCTACCATTTTAAACAGTGCAGACAAACACTCAAATAGTTTGAGTGATATGCTAGGTCCTGGATCAGTTCACAGAAATCTATTTTACAAAAATGGAACCCTATCAGTTCCATCTTCTCCTCATCCGTTAGGAGCGCTTGGATTCCGTGACTTAGATTTCTTCACTATATGAATCCATGTTCTGATGGGCAGACACCGGCAGGTGTCTCTTTGTTGCCATTCTCTATAGATGACAGGCAACTGAATGAGATTGATCACTGTTCTGAAGCGACATGGAGCTTTTCCAAGGAGTTGCAGACTAGGTGTCCTTTACGTTGTAAGGTCTAGCAGAGCAGCACTTTGTATCTTGGAGTTCAGTGATGTGGTCATGGTTCTATGTTCTGTAACTTAGTTTCCTTTGAAAGTAAATTATGGAAGAGATGGGAGAGTTTAAAAAAAAGATTTTCAACTTGTAAAATAATTTTTATGCTAAATTTTTGGCTTTAGAAAACTGTATGTTATTGTTTGATGTGACACTTCTATACTTCAAAGTATTTATATACCAAGTTCTCTCTAATAAGACTGTTTTACTACTGCTAGATTTTTAACAGTTTCTCCAAAAATAAATTAAGTGTTCATGCTAATTGACTCATCTTTTGCCATTGTCTTTCCATCAATTTTTTAAAAATACTTGATCCATATAAAGTAAAAGATGGGCCTCCATTATTTAACATATCACTAATGCTCTAAAACTTGGTAAAGCATGTCAAAACCTGGACTGATTCTGGCTCCGGGGAGAAAGATAATGTTTGGTGTGTCTTCAATATTAAGGTAATTGCCATATAGTTCTTTACCATATAACTTTATAATGATATGGTTAAAAATTGGTCTTTTTGTTAACAATAATTTTATATGACAAAGCAAATGTGAATTATTAAATCAAGCCCCATGGCAGGCAGTTAAGAAATGTTTCACTTAGAAATAATTTCTGGATATCAGTTACAGTTCAGCCTTTCCTTGACTTCCCTGCCTATCCTTGTGTCTTTTATTTTTAGGACTCCCATACAATTGGTCTTAATAAAAAAAGTTGATTTTTGCTGTGGCCTCTGACTATAATCAGTTCTCTCTTTTGAGCCACCGTAAGGAAGCCATATAGTGCCAGAGCCCCTCTCCCTGTTGTGTCACAGACAGTGGAAGTAGGGTAGGCATGGAAAGCAGGGCTCATGTCCCTGTGAGTTTACCTTCTGAACATGGATATTTTAATGAATTGTCAGATATGTCAGAAGTGACATGTATTTGAAAATTTTTCCCAATCAAAAATACTCAAAAGTTAACTATGTTTAACTGTAATAGCAGCTTAATTATTACTAAATTGGCTAAAGTGTTATCTTCAGCTTTTCTTTCAGAAAACTTAATTCATTTTTTATCATTTGAAACAACAATTTTTTAAGCCATTTAAACGTGCAGACCTCATTAGATGCATTAATGGAAAGGTGATGATTATATAAAAATCATTTAAAAATTAAGTGATAAATGCAGTCCCATTTTTTATTGTACATTGTCATACAGTGTCTTCTCTGCATTGCATCTACAGAAACAGTTTTGTTTTAATTTTATTAATAAACATTGTATCAGAGACCATCGGGCACATATATGGGAAAAGCATGCTGTCTTTGCCTATCTTTTCCAATGTATTTTACCTAAATGACAAATTCCTTATAAAAGTGTATATGTCTTATATAATAGTAATCTATTAGCATTTTATCATAACAGTCCATTTCTTTCAGTTTCATATTTACATTGTTTTTTATTTGTTTGTTTTTATTTTAGGCCACTGAACAAAAAATCAAAGGTACGTTTAAAGCTATTTTTATTCTTTTTTATTTTATTTTTATTCACCTCTAGGGTGGGAGAGAGACACGAGTGAAAGAATCAGAGGGGTGGGGGCAGACTTCTTCAGAGGCACCACATTGGAGTTTTCCTTTGGGGTTCGTGCTTTACTGTGATGGATATTACACTTTTAGAATAAACTGCCTCAGGACCTATTTTACAGCTGTCTCTGAAGATGAACACCACTTCCTAACAAACTTCCTTGGTTTAAGTATGTGAGCACAGGGACCTTTCCTTCTGTCTTCCATCAGAAGTCTGATCTGGGGCTACCTCTAGGACTCACCTCGTCCCTTGCTTTATTTCTTGTTGTTGTCTGTATACATTGTGTCCTACTCCATCGTGTAGGCAGACCTGACATCCACTCTATATTATCACTGAAGATAGGACATTGCTAACCTTATGGTCATTTGTACCAGGTTGAACAGCTCCCAGTATATAGCAGGCAAAAGACTTCAGGGAGGTAAGGTAACAGGAACTGACTTCCTCTCAGATCCTAAATCAGGAATTCTTCACCCTCCCAGGAGTTGACTTACCTGCTAATGAAATGTGTAGGGCTCTCAGATGCTGAACTTACTAGGCCTAAAGATTCTGAATTTTTACTCTGAGCTGTAGCGAAAGTATGTGCATTTGGTTGATACACAGTCAGTATTGCCTATTTTAATTTGTGGTCAGTGTTGGTGAAGGTAACATTTATTAGGTACAATTGTATAAGAGTGAACAAAAAATAGTTGTAGCTTATATTTTATTGGAGAAAGTGGCAATAAAAGGGCATACCCAAACATGATGTATAATATGATGTGATTTGGTTAAAGTAAAAATGTCTGAATTGTCCTGGAGTCTAGAGGGGTAATAATTAGCTTAACACAGTGGATTAAGGAAGGCCTCCTTGAGGAAGACCTTGAGGTTATGACTCTTAAAAGATGAAAGAGCCAGTCCAAAAAATAAGAATGAAAAGGCAGAGGGATCAGCATGGTGAAGGCAAGAGATAGGCAACAATGTGATGTTATGCATAGTGGTGGAATTTCTAGAACATTAAATTCCCAGTGATAAGTGGACAGGTGGGAAGGGTTTCTCTGAGGAGATAGGTAGGGGTCAGGTAAAAGAGAGCTTCATATCCTGAGTGTACCAAGATGGGACTTTTGTGGGCAGCTGGAGCTACTGAAGAGTTTAAGGGGAGTGACGTGGTTGGTGTTTTTTGTTCCGTCTTTAAAGCTCTCAGTCATTGTGTGTGGAGAGTGTTGGCTGAAAGATGGAGCTGAGAAACAGAAAGGCACTTGGAGCAGAGGAGGCAGGTGGGCAAGACAAGGAAATATTTAAGGAGTGATTATAGAGGTGTTGGGAAGTGGCAGAATATAGGCCTGGAGGTAGGCAGACGAGTGCTTATGCTGGTTGGAGGGAGAGCCAGCAAAGGTTTCTGCATTTAGAGGTCCTGGTTATAAGCTGTGCTTTAGGAACATCTCTTTGTCAGTAGAGTTCAGTGTCACCAATAAAAGCAGTACCAGAGAGGGTAGGGAAGGCATCGAAAGGGTAACAAAGATCTCAGCTGCCGTTTTGTCAGTAGGGGCTGTGAGGCATAAACAACAACTGGTGAGATCAGAAGAAGGATTGAAGGTGCTACATGGCTTTGAACCTGGATGTCTGAGAACATTGCAGGGATGTAGAATGATGTTGGGAGGAACGGTTGTCACATTACTTTAGTAGGAATGTGAGCAAATTTTCTTAAAACTCCACTTCCTCACACCACTCTTTAGTTGTCCCTTGCTCTTTGCTTGAAGACCAGACTCCTCTGGTTGGCTCTCAAGGCCCTCTTTAATCTGACTTCCCATGGTCTAACCAACCTGTTTCCATCACTCCCTTACACATTTCAGAGCAGTCTTCTCAGCCAAGGATGCCTTTTAGCCTTTCTAACCGGCTTGGAGCTTATCTTTCAGTCGATCGCACCGACTGCCATTCGTCCCTCCTTTTCTGATTTCTTAGGACGTGATGATGTGTCTTAACTTTGGGGCACTTGATTATGTTCTCTCTTGGATTTTTGACTGGATATCCCATGGATATTTGTATCTCCAACATAACCTTTCAGTACCTATTGTTTTTATCCTTTCCAAATATAAGTCATCCTTTTAGATCCATACATCAAATATGAACAGATTTGAATCTCCTGAGAATGTCAGGCTTCAGAATGCATTATGTTGTTTTGCCTGCTCTTTTACTCACTCATTCTTACTTTGATAGCAGCTACCTTCATAATTGGTCATGTCTGCTCCGATTCATGCAGGTGTGTTGCTGACCTTTGTGCTATGTGTAATGCCTATGTGGTGCTTATGGTTTGAGTTCATGGGAATTAGAGATTACCAGCTGGAAACTTGTGGGACAGGTTTGGCCCACAGTTGGTGGTGGTGTTTACTAAACTCTGTATTTTGGGATAATTTATGATTTACAGAAAAGTTGAAAAGATACTACAGAGAGTTTCCCATATATACCTCACCCAGTTTTTCAATTATTGACATCTTCCATTTCTGTGGTTCATTTGTCAAAACTAAGAAACCGACAGTGGTTTCACCATTTCTTCCATTAATGTCTTTCTGTTCTAGGATCCAATGCAAGATACATGACACATTTAGTTGTCATGTCCTCCCAGTCTCCTTTGGTCTCCACAGGGTGTTTGTATTATTATCCTTTAAATTTTTTATTGCTAGCATTAAAAAATTAGGAGACACCCCTCCCCCATCCAAAATTGCAGTTTTTATTGCAGTTTGTACTGTCAGCATCATTTTTTTGCCTTTCTGTATTAGAAAGTCTATATAGAGCCCAAGGTTAGTCACATGTGGCTATCGAGTCCTTGAAATGTGGCCGAGAAGCAGAATTTTAATTTTATTGGTCTGCATGTCTAGAGCCTTCTTGATTGTTGAGAGTCAAACTGAGCATAACTAGTTAGTGCAGCACCCCTGTGGGACTCTGCGGTAATGAGCTGGTTCTTCCTAAGGCTGCTGCCATTTCCTGTTAAGTAACACCCACCAATGTTGCTGCCGCTCAGTGGTTCAGCTGCTTGTATGAAAGTTGGATTTTTGTAAAGTTTCATAAATTAAATTCTTGACCAGCTTTTTTATGTGTAGATAACTACATGGTTATTTCTTGGTGCAATGGATACATGATTCACCTAATAAAAACATGGACTAGTGTAATGAGTGGCAATGAAATTCTTGAAGGTTTTACTTTTGCCTTGTGACTTGAACTTTAGAAAACTGTAAAGATCATGGATAGTTGAATCTTTGACTATTTGAAATATTTTAAAAATATAATTATTATGGCCCTGGCCATGTAGCTCAGTTTTTAGAGCATCATCCTGACATGACCAGGTTCGATCCCCAGTCAGGGCACATACAAGAATCAAACAATGAATTCATAAATAAGTGGAACAACAAATCTGTGTTTCTCCCCCTCCTCTCTCTCTCTCTCTCTCTCTCTCTCTCAAATCAATAAATAACAATTTTTAAAAATGGTATATTATGATTATTTCCTTGAAACAACAGTGTTGAAAAATTTACAGTGAGATACAGGAATAGATGGATAAATTTAACATGCCCTGTGGCCTTTATCATGTAGGGCACATGCCTGGGTTTCGGGATCAATCCCCAGCAGGGACGTGCAAGAGACAGCCAGTCAGTGATTCTCTCTCATCATTGATGTTTCTCTCTCTCCCTCTCTCTTTCTCTCTGAAATCAATTAAAAAAAAAAAATTAAAAGAAAGAAGTAATCCTTTTTATTGAATTTTGGGAAATGTTTGGGACCCAGAGGAGGAACCACAGCAGCAGGCTGGGAATTCAGACTGTCCTTAGAAACCTGATGAAGAATAAAGGTCATTTAAAAAACAACAACAGGTTTTTAGTTCTTATTTTGGAAGCATGCTGATTGTACATTCCTTACAAAAGAACACACACTGCTGCCTTTGCCGGTGCGGCTCAGTGGTTATAGCGTTGTCCCAGGCACCAAAAGGTGGCAGGTTCCGTTCCCAGTCAGGGCACATGCCCAGGTTGCGGGTTGGATCCTCTCTCCCGCCCTGCCTTCTTCTCTTTAAACATACATACATACATGCAGATTTATGTAAAAAAAAAAAGTGCACTGATAATTTTTGACAGCTAATGTTTATTTGTCTATCTATCTATGAATCTATCATTCCAGTGCTTTCTTTAAGTGACTTCATAAGCAAGCTGTATTTCAGAGACTGACGAACTCAGAGCTCCTAAAGGAGGAGAGGGGAGCCTGGGATAGAAGCAGGAATAGGGAAAAACAGATTTGTTTTGTTTTCTGGTGGTCACATGGGGAAGCATAGTTTATTACTGCTGTTCTCATTCTGGATTAAAAACTTATGAAAATTGAATCAACATTTAAAACACATTTTTGTTCCTGCCACAGTTGGAAACCATTGTTCTTACTCAATTCTACCCTTACAATTTTTTTGAATCAAACACAATCTTATTGCTTAAATCCGTTGATCTAGGAAGTGATCAAAATACATGTTAAATCATTTTGGAGACATCCTGACATCTAACTGTGTACTTAACTGTGTGCGTTTCACTGTGCTTTATATACTCCATTTAGTTAAGGAAGATATTCTAAACATTTAATTACTAATAACAAATGGGCCCTGGCCGGTGTAGATCAGTTGGTTGGTTGGTTGGTTGGAGCATCATCCTGTACACCAAAAGGTAGCGGGTTTGAATCCCGGTCAGGGCACATTCGGAAGACAACCGATCCATGTTTCTCTTTTGCTTCCCTCCTCTCCTCCCCTCCTTTACCCTCCCCTCTCTTCCTCTCCTGACCCCCTTCTTCTCTCTAAAATCAATTTTAAAACATTAAAAAATAAGCAAATGGGTACCAGTGATTCAGAATATGTACTGGAACAGGGTCCTACAGCTTAATGTCTTAAGAGTAATCCTTTTTGCCTTAGCTGGTTTGGCTCAGTGGATAGAGCAGCCGTGGGCAAACTACGGCCCACGGGCTGGATCCGGCCCGTTTGAAATGAATAAAACTATTGAAAAAAAAGACCGTACCCTTTTATGTAATGATATTTACTTTGAATTTATATTAGTTCACACAAACACTCCATCCATGCTTTTGTTCCGGCCCTCCGGTCCAGTTTAAGAACCCATTGTGGCCCTCGAGTCAAAAAGTTTGCCCACCCCTGGGATAGAGTGTCGACCTGTGGACTGAAGGGTCCTGGGTTTGATTCCGGTCAAGTGCACATGTCCAGGTTGTGGACTCAATCCTCATTGGGGGCGCGCAGGAGGCAGGCAAACAATGATTCTCTCTCATCATTGATGTTTCTATCTCTTCCTCTCCCTTCCTCTCTGAAATCAATAAGAATCAATAAGAATCCTATCTAATAATAGACAAACATGGTAATTGACTGTACCTTTGCTACGCCTCCCATTGGCTAATCAGCACGATATGCAAATTAACCACCAACAAAGATGGCGGTTAATTTGCACACATAGGCTCCAAGCAGCGGAGGGAAGACCGAAGGCGGCTCCAGCCAGAGCAAAGGCCTGGGTCCCAGGTGCCGGAGGAAAACCTGTGCCGGCAGCCAGGAGAAGGGAAGGCCTATTGCACGAATCTCTTCATGCAACAGGCCTCTAGTAAAAAAATAAAGGAGTCATCTCTTTTTTTGAATTTTGGGAAATATTTGGGACCCAGGGGAGGGGCCATAGCAGCAGGCTAGGAATTCTGAGATTTGTGCATTGGAAATTATAGTATCACCATTTATAGGTAAAGTCAAGGCCAAGGAAAAGTTAAGTAACTAACTCTACTGGGCTTTACTGTTTCTTTTACTTTGAAAACAACCCTGTAGTTTAATGGAAGGCAAAATAGGAAGGTGACACCATTGCCCATCCTCTATAATAAAAGCCAAATATGCAAATTTACCGAACAGCAGAACCACTGGTCGGCGGCAGGCAGGGCCAGCAATCAGGTGGCACCAGGCCAGCCAAGGAAGGTGCCAGCAGGCAGAGGGAGGGGACGGCCATGGTGGGGGGAGGGGAGCGACCGGCATCGGCAGAGTATGATCAGGGGGCAGGGCTAGCCACTTGCCAGCTGGCGCTGTTCCCCAGTTGACCCACCAGTTGCCTCCCGTAGCGGGAGGCCAGACTGCAGCTTAGGCCCGTTCCCCGTGGGCTGAAGCCATCAGTTGGACATCCCCCCGAGGGCTCCCAGACTGCGAGAGGGCACAGGCCAGGCTGAGACCTCCCCTCCCACCCCCACCCCAGTGCACGAATTTTTGTGCACCAGGCCTCTGGTGTTTTTCAACGAGTGAACTAAAACAAGGCATCTTTTGAAAATATTCCAGAAAGATTTTAGGTTTTGTAGTATTTTCCTTCTGATTTAGCAGAGATAAATAAAGAATTGTATCACCAGCATAATTGCATGAACCAGGGAGGATTTGACAACTTTGCCATGTGTGAGATGGTTGGCTTTTTAGGAATCATTAGAAAAAACTCTTAAATTGTTTCTTGCACCTTTGAGTGTTGATGAAAAAGGAGTTTTGAGGACCAAGCTAAAAACTAATTCTAACTGTTTTCTCCATGCTTCAGGCCTCTGTGCAGTAAAAAATGTAAACGAGCAAAACACCTGACTGCTAGTTAAGTGTGAAATGCTTTGCTCCAATTCTGAGGAAGGTGTAAAGCAGTGCTTCTCAGCCTTCTGGCCTTTTAAATACAGCTCCTCATGTTGTGACCCAACCATAAAGTTATTTTCGTTGCTACTTCATAACTGTATAATGTTGCTACTGTTATGAATCATAATGTAAATATCTGATATGCAGGATGGTCTTAGGCGACCCCTGTGAAAGGGTCGTTCGACTGCCAAAGGGGTCGCGACCCACAGGTTGAGAACCGCTGGCACTGTAAAGAGACTTTTGACCCCTCCCCCCCCCACAAAAAATCACAGCACCTCTGTTTCCTGCACTCGTCAAAAGGAAAAGAAAGCAACTTCTGATGGGCTTGGGCAATAGTTCCTTTCTAGGTGTTTATTGCTGATAAAATTTGATAAAATTATAAGATGCAGTATAACTATTGGAATACATACTACTAGATGATTCAGTTGGAGTCCCAGGAAGAAAAGTGTTTAATTTGCCGCCCCCCCTCATTATTAAAAAATGTACTTCTTTACTTTTTCCTTTTTTTAAAAAAAGATTTCTTCAAATTGATTTTTAGAGAGAAGAAGGGAGGGGGCCGAAACAGGGAGAGAAACATCAATTCAGAGCAAAACATTGATTGGCTGCCTCCTACATGCACCCTACTGGGGATCAAGCCAAAACCTGGGCATGTGTCCTGGCCGGAAATTGAACCAGCGATTTTTCTGTGCATGGGACGGCGCCCTACCAATTGTCACTGCCGGTACCAGCCATGTTTCATAGTCTTGTGAGGTCTTGGGAAACAAAAATGAAAAATAATTGTGTACTAATTCATTACCCAAACTTAGGATCCAGAAAGTACCATTGTTTTCTTCAACATTTATGAAATATTTATTGTGTGACAACCCTGTTCCATGCACTATTGTACATGAACAACAAACCCAAGTCCTCGTCCCCACTGCCTTTCCATTCTCACCTTTGTTTTAGTTTAATAAAGGTAAATATATGTACCTGGGATCTCAGCTTACCACTTCGCTTTATCCACAAAGGCTTACTTTCTTAACCACAAAGCCTCCTACAATAAGGAACTTTAGGAACTTGGGTGACTTGACAAAGGATTACTTTACTACATAGATTTTTAGGAGATAGGAGGCACAGATAGGTTGTGACTTGGAGCGCATTTCCTGACCTTGTTCACATAATGTACACATAGAAAATGGTATCTGTGGGACTGTTAGAGTACAAGAAACAGTTTTAAAATTATTGTTTAAAACCTGATTCAGTATTAATGAGCCCATAGTTGGAGGCTGTGGGAGCATCCTGGAATTGTGTCGTGAGCCCTGAGATTCTACCTTGGCACAATAAGTCTTCAGTTTCAAAGAAAACAAATCGGATGGATTAGCAAGAATAGCTGTATCAGTAATAACCAGGAAAGAGAAAGCACAAGACTAGGAAAAAAGACTGTATGTGCCATAATTTGCACTTGCATTCGGTTCTAATAAGAGTAGTAGCTGTGCGTCAGGATGCGTCCTGAGTGAGAGCTCTCAGTGCTGTATCCTTAGCAAAAATGTGCCATATAAAACAGGACAGTCATTTCCCCCTTATCCACAAGGGACGTGTATCAAGACCCCTAGTGAGTGCCTGAAACCACGGAGAGTACTGAACCCTATATATATAATACGCTTTTGTTATATATATATGTACCTGTGGGGGCTACTACTGTACTTACAGGCAACATTTGGCCAGCAGTAGAAAGCATTGAATGATCTACTGAAGATAATCCTGGAGTTTTAGCACAAACTCGGCATAGTGGTAAAAGTTCAGATTTCTGAGTCAGATAGACTTGAATTTGAATATTGCCTTTGTAGTTCTTATTTCTATGACTTGGGCAAGTTCCTTAACCTCTAATCCTCAGTTTGACTCTGTTAAAAGGAAATAATCCAGGCAGCTTAATATTGTGGGGATGAAATGATATAACATAGATCTCAGGACCCAGAGGGTAATAGATGCTGAGTATTTAATACATATATTATTAAAGATGCAAAGTGATTTTGTACCAAAGTGACTGCCAATACTTGGTCATTCCCTTCTTCTTGGAGAGTTTAATTTTGCTTTTACAAGTAAGATGAAACTTAATTTATATTAGAAGGAACGTTGGACTGATGGTCAGATTTGGTGTTGCATTTCAGTTCTAGATGTTTGATCATGGGCAGTCTTTTCTGAGCCTTAGCTGCCTAATATGTAAAATGGAAATAATATTTCAAGTTTATAGAATCATGATGAGGGTAAAGAGATACCAGTTATATTGCCTGGCATCAGCTGACACTTGGTACATTTTCATTTCCACCACTATATTCGGTAGTATCCTAGCAACCTTTCAGCCCCTTAAAACGACATAAGTAGTTTCCCCCATCATTTCCAAGTTCATCCTCACCCACACTATGACTTGCTTTTTCCTCTCATTAAAGTAGAACCCATTCACATGGGTGAGTCACAGTGCCGTGTCTCTGTCACAGTGCAGGCAATATGTCTTGCAGCACGAGAACAGGACACAGTGTCCTTGTGTGCTTGGTAGGCCAATATTGGTATATTATTGCCTTCATTTATATTTACTTGTTTATTGGTAAAATGGGATATTATATGTTTAATTATGTGTACTTTTTTCCCTTTTTTAAATTACCCATTCTTGTTTTTTACCCATTTACCTCTTGGGCCTAGAGTTTTTGTTATCAATTTTTGTGAACTCTTTGTATAAGAAGCTTATTAGCACCCCATCTGATGTATTTGATGCAAATATTTTCAACATTATGGATTATAATATATGTTGAAAGTTGTTCTGAGGTTGGGGTACCAGGTAGAAATATCTGTCTTTTGCCCAATACCAGACACTCTAAGGAATACAAACACAGAAGATGCAAATATCTGTACAGAAGAAGTAAAGCAAAATTAATAAGTTATGCAGGGGTTGGGAACCTTTTTTCTGCCAAAGGCCATTTGGGTATTTATATCATTTGTGGGCTATAGACAAAATTATCAACATTAAAATTAGGCTGCTATATTAGGTCAAACATTTAATTAACTCACCCCTAATGCCTTGGCAGGCCAGACCAAATGATATTGTGGGCTTTATATGGCCTGCAGGCGTTACAGCCTTAGCTGAAACTCCAGTCCTGAACTCTAGTGACTCTGTTGAAGGCTTCCCTGTCAGGCTTAACAGCCTTAACCAAAATAGCCCCTCCTTTCCTTCATTTGGGGAAAACAGGTGGGCAGTGGGAGGGAGAGAATGCATTCCTTTAACTTATTTTTCAGTTTGCCTTTTACTTTGGAATAAACACACATACCTCTTGAAAAAATAAAATGTACTCATAATTTTATTTGGTCAAACTTAATTTTTCTTGTTTCTCTTTTTTACTCCTATGCTGAAAAAACAAACAAAACCCTACCTTTTTTCCCATATTCGGTAAATTTTTTGCCTATGTTTTCTAAAAGCTTGATTTTTATATATTCAACTTATCTAAACTTTATTTTGAAATATTTGGAACTTTTTCTATTTAAAAAAATCAGTTAACCATCCTATATTTGTTAAATGATTTGTATCTTCAGTGATTTGTGACATACTTTATTGTGTAACTTTTGTGACCCTTCTTAAACTTTATTGTGTTTGGGACTTATTCTTGTTACAAACTTCTAGTTGATTGTTAGGTCTTTCTTTTGAGTCACAAATGGAGGTCAGAAGTGCTTGACATGATGCTATGATTCTTCTATAGAAGAGTTTTCTAAATTTACTTAGACATGACAAAGAACCACATGGTGCATTAAAAAACAAACAGATTCTGATTTGTTAAGTCTGTGAGGCTATAAAATCTGTTTTGTTAACAAGTGACCCATAGCAGTTCTGAAACAAGTTTGGGGGATAATTTCTAGAATTGTAAATTATGAAAGAGACTTTCAGAAATGTCTTTTTTTTTTTTTTTAAGCATGTTCCTCTATCTGAGAAATCCATTTTTCACTATCCCACTTTTCTGAATCTCATGTTTGGATAAGATTTGATGGACAGCTTAACCAAAGATCTTGGAAATACCATATTGTGCAGTATCCTCCAACTCTTAGAGAAGATATGTTCTTTAGAACCAGGTATTCCTTGCTGACAGTGTAGAAATTTTGCTTTATCTTATAGATTATGCCTAATCTCATTGATTGAGAAGGCAGGAGATTTTTTCTTAATAAATATGAAAGTTGCTTAAGCAAGTCTTACATTGTTACTCTTATGTGAGAGTATTTTCTGAGTAGTTTTAATTAGTACATATTATCTTGTCTTCTAAGAGCTTAACTTGATAGTTTTGTTTTTCGTATGTAATGATACATAGTGAGATAAAAACAATTTCTAGGTGAATATAAAATTTGCCAAAAGAAATTTTAAAAAGCATTCTATTGTACAGATGCTTATTAAATAATACTTTTAGCTGGTAAAATTTTAACTGTTTCAGCCCTTTTAAGGATTCAAATGCAAATCTATATATTCAAATAATTTCAGAAGATTTACAATATAGCCAGTATGAAAACTATTATGCAAAGCTAAATTGTAGACTTTAGAAGGATAAGAATAAAGGAAGGGCTTGAGGTACAAAGGCCTGGTGATTGATGTTTTGGGGACTTTGTGAGTAATCCAAGATGATTGATAGCTGGTTCATATTTAAACTCTTGTTTCTATTAAACTTACAAAGAGCCAAAGAGAGGGTCATTTATTTACTATTTCCTAAAATAAATGTACTAAAATACATTATTAAAAACTTTAATGACTTAGAAAAGTATTAGTTTTAAATAATTTTAATTATTGAACAGTATGGAGTTTCCTCAAAAAGTTAAAAAGGGAACTCCCATTTGACCCAGTAATCCCACTTCTAGGACTATAGCCCAAGAAATCAGAAAGGATATATGCACCCCTGTGTTCATAGCAGCTAATTTACAATAGCTAAGGTTTGGAAACCGCCTAAGTGCCCATCAGCAGATCAGTGGATTAGAAAACTGTGCTACATCTACACAATAGAATTCTATGCTGCTGTAAAAAAGAAGGAATTCTTACCATTTGCAACAGCATGGATGGAACTGGAGAGCATTATGTTAAGCAAAATAAGCCAGTCAGCGAAAGATAAATATCACATGATCTCACTCATATGTAGGATATAATGATCAACTTAAACTGATGAACAAAAATGGATCCAGAGACAAGGTGGCATTGAGCAGACTGTCCAACCTGGGGGGAGAAGGCGGCGGGGGGAGTAGAGGTCAACCAAAGGACTTATATGCATGCATATTAGCATGACCAATGGACACAGACACTGGGGCAGTGAGGGCTTGCCCTCCGGTGTGGGAGTGGCAGGGGGGTGGGGGGAGTTAATCTGGGGAAAAAGGAGACGTAATACTTTAAACAATAAAAAAAGGTTTGATTCAATGAATTAGATCATATAATGTATGTGGATTTCCATACCTTAAGAGTACGTAAAGCCCTGACCGGTTTGGCTCAGCAGATAGAGCGTCAGCCTGCGGACTCAAGGGTCCCGGGTTCGATTCCGGTCAGGGGCATGTGCCTTGGTTGTGGGTGCGTCCCCGGTGGGGAGTGTGCAGGAGGCAGCTGATCAATGTTTCTAACTCTCTATCCCTCTCTCTTCCTCTCTGTAAAAAATCAATAAAATATATTTTTTAAAAAGAGTATGTAAACATACAGATACATAGTCAATAAAATAATAAAACATAAAAAACTTTAATGACTTAGAAAAGTATTAATTTAAAATAATTTTCATTATTGAATAAGAGTAAATAAAATTTGCTTCTACAAATTTAGAATCTGGTATATTTAGAACTTTGGATAGTAAATAGTTTATCTTTTACTTGAACATAAGGCAATTGCTAGGTATTTTTTTTCAATTAATAAACTTTTTTAGAACTTTTAGATTTACAGAATGATAGGATGTTTTTACATAAGAAATGTTATCAGAAAATGCATAAATGTAGCAAATATTAAAATCTAATAGTATTGGTTCATTTCACTGTTTCACAAAGTATGGAGCTTTGATTTGAAACACTAGGAAAATACTGGTTTAAATGAGTAATGCTTTCATTGTTAATTAAGAAAATTTTTTTCTGGGACAATTCAAAGTTTGCTTGCTTCCTTTAAATTTTGCAAAAGACAAGTTAAGTCACAATATGGCAAGAAAAAATATAATAAAAGTTTTCAGTGGGTCTGTATATTTTATACTAGCTGAATGAAATTCCTTCAAAATATTTGTTTGTTGTTACATAGGATATCTCTCCACATTAAGGACCATGTTGACTGAACTTACTTTCTGCTGACTCTGGCTTAATTTATAGCAGAGATTTGTTATTCAGCAGCACACTAACCAGCTACCATCATTGCCTTACCCTTTCTGCTGCTCCTGATCATTCTTCCTCCCTCTCATTTACTGGTTCGAAATTTTTCCACCTCTTGAATATCGGTGTTCTACAATGGTTCGTCCTCAACATTGTTCTGTATTGTTCTTTGGATTCAGTCACCTCATATATGCTGGCAGTTGTTACCTTTTTTCAATCAACCGGTAGCTCTTCAGCATTTGCTGTGCGTGGAGTTGGAAATGCCTGTGATAAAGGGGAGGCGAAATAAGAAACCAGCACTTAGGAGCACATGCAGTTTAAGGGATACTTAAGAATTTTGAGAGCCACAGAGTCATAAAATGCTTCTAAGATTAGCTGAATCTACGAGGGGGTGATTAGTTGTTTCCTAGGAAAGCAGGATAATAAGATTTGCAAGAAAGGTACCAAGGCATTTTAGGCAAAAGGGATATTATGAAAGAAGCATGATACCTTTTACAGAATTGCAGGTGTTCAGTGTGGAAGAGAAGGAAATGTAGCTTGTGGATGTAGCAGGATATGAATCTGGAAAAGTGGCCATTCTAAGAACTTTAGATTAATTCTGAAAGCACTTTAATTATATAGAAAACTTAGGGCTGAGAGATGTGGGAAGAGGTAAAAGTGTGTATGGGTGGGTGGGTTGGAGGGTGTAATCAAGACTTGATCCAGAGGGACCAGTTAGGTTTTTATAAGAGTAAACTGATTCTAGCCTAAATCACAGCAGTGCTGTTGGAGACAGAAGCATGCATTTGAATTATCTCAAGGAGGTATCTGCGGACTAGATCTAGTGGGATAGTGAGAATTGGAGGAAGATATCCCTGCTCAAGTAACAATTGATGGTGAGGCTGTTTACTGAAATAAATAACTTCTCTCCCATCCTCCTGGCACTTAGGACTTATTCTTGCCTTTGCTTCTTTTCTTCTGTTTGCTATGCAAACCTGAGAGATAAAGTGATTGGTTGCCTCCCAAATGCACTCCCAACTGGATCTGAGATTTTTTTAAAAAAATAAATATTTATTGTTGAAAGTATGACATTTTTCCCCTCTTTTCCCCCCTTGACCCCTTCCAGCCCACCTCTCCCGTCCCCCCTCCCCCAGGCCTTCACCACCCCACTGTCTGCGTCCATGGGTGATGCATATATGCATACAAGGTCTTTGGTTGATGACCTCCTACTCCCCTTCCCTCCCCCGCCTTCCCTCCAAGATTCCACACCCTGTTCTATGCTTCCATGTCTCTGGATCCAGTCCGTTCATCAGTTTATTTTGTTAATTAGATTCCACATATGAGTGAGATCATGTGATACTTGTCTTTCTCTGACTTACTTCACTCCGCATGATGTGGAGCCGAGGATTGAACCTAAGACTCTTTGGTGCATGGCCCAATGCTCTAACCACTTATCACACTGGCCAGGGCCAAGCCTATTCTTTAGGTCTTGTCATATCTTCTCATTCTACAATGCTTGTGACAGGTCTCCCACCTGTATGCCGAATCCTAAACCCGTACTTTCAGTTCAGATTTTCACTAAACTCTAGAACTGTCTATTCAGTTGCATTCTACACATGGTTATCCTATAGCATGGTTTTCTAAGTTTATCTGAGACCTCTGAGAGGCTGCTTGAAACTTGCATGAGATCCACAGTGTCAAAATTATTTTCATAATAGGAAAACTGTTCTGTCCACTCTTATTCCCTCACTAGTATGTAGTAGAGTTTTCTAGAGGCTACATAATATGGATATCACAATAAATTGGAAAGAAATGTGGGAATCCACCTGCCTTCAGTTAAGCTAGGTATTAAAAAAATGTATAACAGTGCAAGTTTCTCACTAACTTTTTGTTTGGGGAAAATAGCTACTTAAAAAATGTATTTTAATATGTAAAGGGTTTGTTTTTAAATGCATTATTAAATATTTTAAAATTTCTGATAGGGTAAATATCTATAGATGTAACCCACATAAAAGATCTTTGGTGTACGCCCACAATACCTTTTAAAAGTGTAAAGGGTTCTTGAGACCAAAAAGTTTGAGAATTGCTATCCCACAGTATCAGCAAACTTAACATTTAAAAACTGAACTCAGCCCTGGCTGGTTTGGCTCAGTGGATAGAGCGTCGGCCTGCAGACTGAAGGGTCCCAGGTTCGATTCCAGTCAAGGGCATGTACCTTGGTTGTGGGCACATCCCCAGTAGGCAGTGTGCAGGAGGCAGCTGAATTGATGTTTCTCTCTCATCCATGTTTCTAACTTTCTATCCCTCTCCCTTCCTCTCTGTAAAAAATCAATAAAATATATTTTTTTAAAAACTGAACTCATTCTCTTTCACAACTACCCAGACTTAATTTTTATTTTATTTTTTATTATTGATTTCAGAGAGGAGGGGATAGGGAGAGAGAGGGATAGAAACATCAGTGATGAGAGAGAATCACCGACCAGCTGCCTCCTGCATGTCTCCCAGCGGGAACCGAGCCCTCAACCCGGGCATGTGCCCTTGACCCTAAATTGAACCTCGGACCCCCAGTCCACAGGGTGATGCTCTATCCACTGAGCCAAACAAGCCAGAGCCCAAACTTAAATTTTGTGTTCTGTTTCATATCTTGGTAATGGTACCACTGTTTGCCCAGATTCCAGACCAGCAACCTGGGGAAGGGGTCCGGGGGTGGGGAGAATCACCCTTATTCCCCCTTCTTTTCTTAATTACTATTACCTAGATGGTAATAGTAATCACTAACTTTTAGTGAGTTCTAACCATGTGCTAGTACCATTCTTACCTATTATGGTTTATACCTATTATCTTTTTAAAGCCTCACAACAGCCATACATTTTGTAGGTATTAATACTCCCGTTTTAACAGATGAGGAAGCAGAGATAGAGTGGTTTAAGTACGTTGCCCATGTAAATAGCTAAGTACTTTTATATATCAAACCTTAGTCTCAAAATAAGTGGTTTAGTCATATCATGGTCATGCAGCTAGTAAGTTGCAGAGCCATAATTTGAATCCAGCCAGTCTTTTGAACCAGTACTTTCTGTTTTATTGGCATAGACTGAATAAATTAAGAAATATCTGTCTTCTCCTTTTTGCCATTTGTTGATGTTTTCTTTAGAGAGAAAGGGTGTGTGTGTGTGTGTGTGTGTGTGTGTGTGTGTGTGTGTGTGTGTATGTGTGTGAACTTCTTATGACTGTTTCTTAGGTACTTGTACTGGTACTTTCTAGAATCTCTAAATTTGAAATTGTCTTTTTTATTTATTTATTCCAAGTACTGTTTCTATCTGTGTCGCTCCCCCCCACCACCCCCCCACCATTGTTTGTGAGTACTACAGTTTTGTCTGACTTATTGGTAACTCTGTTATGTTTATGTTCCATCTTATGCTGTTTCTTAAAAGTATGCTAGTGAGAAAAAGGAATGGATGGTTATATTGATCATTGAAACCATCTGATACTGATTGGTGATTTTATAAATTTCTCCTATGCTAATTAATCTGTGCATTTTCCTCCTTCTTTCTATTTTAAATTTTTAAAAATCGGGTTAACTATTAGTTTATTCTTCCATAGAACCATGCCTTGGATTTATTGGTTCACTTTTAAAGTCATCGATTTCTCTTTTATCTTTACTAATTCCTTTCTGCTTCCTTTGATTTGCTTTTAATTTGAGTTGGATGCATTATATTCATTCTTGTTTGCTGAAAATAATTAAGGCTATGAATTTTTTCTTTGAGCACTGGTTTAGTCATATCTTAAAATTTATTATGTATGTTGTTTTTGCTGTTATTTTCTCAATAACCCTGCGGTTTTGGTACTTATTACTTAACTCAAAATTTATTTAAGGCAATTTTATTTGCGAGTTTTATTGTTTCTACTGTGATTGCATTGTAATTCAGAAATATCTTTCTTCTACTTTTTGCAGTTCGTTGATGTTTTCTTTAGAAAGTGTGTGTACTTTTTATTACTGTTTCTTGGGTACTTGTCAAAAAGGTGTTATCTGTTTTCAAAGTATATTGTTTTGCTTTTATTCAGTTTTTCTCTGTCTCCATTTGGTTTTATATATTTTGAGACTAAGGTTTGATATATAAAAGTACTTAGCTATTTATATCTTTTCAATTGGTTCTTTAATAACTACAAAATATCTCTTATCCTTTATAATGCTTTTCTCCTTGAATTTAAAAAATCTGATATTACTGCTGCTTTCTTTAAATTTTGTTAGCATTTCTTGGTAGTATCTGTTTCTACATCCCCATCCCCACCCCTCAACTCCCAATTTCCCTGCATTGTTTTGTTTCAGGAGCAATTTTTTAAAAACATATTTTTATTGATTTCAGAGAAGAAAGAAGAGGGAGAAAGAGATAGAAACATCAATGATAAGAGAGAATCATTGATTGGCTGCCTTCCTGCACACCCCCTACTGGGGATCAAGCCCGCAACCCAGCCATGTGTCCTTGACTTGAATCGAACCTGGGACCCTTCAGTCCGCAGGCTGACGCTCTGTCCACTAAGTGAAACCGGCTAGGGCTCAGGAGCAATTTTTGCAAAGTATATTCCTTAAGTTTGATTTTTATTTTCTTAACTCCTATTTCAGAGCTTTAATTAACAAGTGAATTTAACACATGCACATTTATTAACGACAATATTGGGACAGTTCTTTTTGTTGCACTTTCTGTATCTGTTTAATGGATCAAGTTTTCTTTTTTCGTTTTTTTCTTCTTCCAATGGTTTGCATGTTTACTGATATAATTATCCTAAGTTTTAACTACACATGCAAAATAGCCAGTATTTTACATAAATTTTATAGTATTTATTTATAGTTATTACCCAACAACTTTGCCGTCCACTCCACCTACATACACTGTTAGTTTCTCCTTTGCTCTTTACTACTACATCTCATGTTTACGCTTAAGATTTAACTTCAGGTTATTTAGTTTTATTTTGTAATTAATAATTGCATTGTCTTAAATGTTTTTATTTTTTTCTGCATTATTTTTTTGTCTTAATGTTTTTACTTATTTCTAGCCCCAGAACTGAGTACCTATCTCAGCCTTAGTATCCTTGTGGCACTTGACTGATAAGAACAGCAATTATTTGACGTAGGAGTGGAGTTGCTGGGTGGCATGTACAGTCACTTTTGAGGTAGTGTCAGGGTTCTCATACATGTCTTCGTGTGGACCATTCAGTGTTTTATGTAGGTTATCTTCTGATTCCTTGACTGCATTAAAGAACATTTCCCTATTGTTCTCTCACACAAATATCATCTTATTTGGGTATTAAATTGCTGTCACCATCATTTCCTCTTAATAAAGTAGCAGGCAAGCCTGTTTTTTAGTAGAGGGTAGCTGTACCACTTGCAGGTATATTCATGTGCCAAATACCACTCTGAGTCCCAGGACTAAGTATGTAAAAGCTGAGTTAAAGTTTTCTTTTTCTTATAATTTTATAAATACATATACTTTTTTGTTGTTTCAGAGGTACTTTAGAATATCCAATGGCTTATATTTTTCATGACAAAGGAATATACATTATTGCTACATTCTGGGAGCATTAAATTGTTTGGGAGACAAAAATTTCATACATAAAGCAATCAGACCCAGAATGTACTTGGCCCAAATGATTATTAATAAGAGGCTTTCCAGTTGCCTAAAAAAAAATGGAAAGGAGCCTGGCTGGTGTGGCTCAGTGACCTATGAACCAGGAGGTCATGGTTCGATTCCCTATTGGGGCACATGTCATGGTTGCAGGCTTGATCCCCAGTGTGGGGCATGCAGGAAGCAGCTGATCAGTGATTCTCTCTTATCATTGATGCTTCTATCTCTATCTCCCTCTTCCTTCCTCTCTGATGTCAATAAGTATATTTTTAAAATAAGAGGCGAAAATCATATGTTAAAAATTATTAGTTTGACTCAGTGGATAGAGCGTCGGCCTGCGGACTGAAAGGTCCCAGGTTCGATTCCAGTCAAGGGCATGTGCCTTGGTTGCGGGCACATCCCCAGTGGTGGGTGTGCAGGAGGCAGCTGATCGATGTTTCTAACCCTATATCCCACTCCCTTCCTCTCTGTAAAAAATCAATAAAATATATTTTTTAAAAATTATTAGTATTGCTCTGGCTGGTTTGGTTCAGTGGTTAGAGTGTCAGCCCACAGACCAAATTGTTGTGTGTTCAATTCCCAGTCAAGGACACGTACCTCGCTTATGGTTTTGATACCCAACTCCACTTGGGCACATGTGGGAGGCAACCAGTTGATGTGTCTCTCTCACATTGATGTTTCTCACTCTCTCTTTTCTCCCCCACATCCTTCCTTCCACCCTTCCACTCTGTTTGAAAATCAGTGGGAAAAATATGCTCAGATGAGGAATTAAAAAAAAAAAGTGTTGCCCTGACCGGTTTGGCTCAGTGGATAGAGCGTCGGCCTGCGAACTGAAGGGTCCCGGGTTACATTCTGGTCAAGGGCATGTACCTTGGTTGCGGGCACATCCCCAGTAGGGGTTGTGCAGGAGGCGACTCGTGGATGTTTCTCATCCATGTTTCTGACTCTCTATGCCTCTCCCTTCCTCTCTGTAAAAAATCAATAAAATATATATTTTTTAAAAAAGCGTTGCCCAGCCAGTGTTGCTCAGTGGTTGAGCATCTACCCAGGAACCAAGAGATCACCTGTTTAATTCTCGGTCAGGATACCTGCCCAGCTTGTGGGCTTGATCCCTGGTAGGGGACTTGCAGAAGGCAGCGGATCAGTGATGTTCTTCTCTCATTGATGTTTCTATTTTTCTATCCCTCTCCCTTCCTCTCTCTCTAAAAATCAATACAAACATATTTTTATAAAACTATTAGTGATATAATCTAAATCCATCAGTTTTTCAGAGAAAGGAAACACTAGTGGGGCTAGATTGTTAAATGAGAGGAGGCTGTAGAACTGAGGGTGTGTAAGTGGAAATTTGGTGACTGTTGGAAACAACACAGGTGACCAACACTTTATCACAGCATCATACGCACTGTTGGCATTTGAATAAACACTTGTTTTATTTGGGCCACAGTGATAGCTTCTGTTTACTGAGTGTTTACATTATGCTGGATACTAGAACAAGACTGTACTGTGTACACAAGGAGAAAGACAGGTATAACCCAGCTAGTGAGTCTTGGCTGTTTTAATTTCAGGCCTGGAGGTTTTAACCCTTGAACAATTTTCTGTGTCCTCACAACTCAGGTGGAGACATTTCACTTTATTTATGTGACAGTGGCATTTGTAAAGATGCATCAGAATCTCACAGAAACATTAAGCTGCTACAGATGTTGAAGGTGGTATTGTGCCACTGTTTATAGATAGCCTTGTGTTTGGTGCCCTGTGAACAATCCACGTATGTAACCTAAGGACAGCTCTGCACAGTTTTATCCCCGAGCCATGAGCTCAGTTAGCTTCCTGCACTCGCCCAAAGGCACAGAGCTTAGGGAAGGCCGCCTGGGCCGGAAACCTGGTCCATCTCGTCCAGAAGTTCCTGTGCCGTGCTGTCTCCATGTAGTTCTAGAGATTGGGCATACCTTACTGGTTTAAGGCATTTCTGTCCGTTTGTTTACTTATTTAATCTCTTCTAGGAGTTCAAAAATTCACTGTCTGTAGTTTCTGATTGTTCATACAGTAGACAGATGGCTACTACTGAGATTTATTTCTCCAATTTCGATTAGTCTCATAGATTTCATCCTGTTATCTTTCTCTTTACTTTCCTGTTCTCAGTATGATGCAGACTTTACATTTTAACACAAAAACATTAACTTTGCCTTTTTGTAAAGAAACAGACAGATTATTTCCTTCCTTCCTTCCTTCCTTCCTTCCTTCCTTCCTTCCTTCCTTCCTTCCTTCCTTCCTTCCTTCCTTCCTTCCTTCCTTCCTTTTTCAAGCCTCACCTAAGGATATTTTTCCCCGTTGATTTAAGAGAGAGAGGGGACGGGAGGGAGGGAGAGAGGAACATCTATGTGAGAATGACACATCAATTGGTTGCCTCCTGCACGTGTCCTAGCCAGGGAACCAAACCTGCAACCCAGGTATATGCCCTTGACTGGGGATTGAACCCACGACCCTTCAGTGATCAGGCTGATGCTCTACCCACTTAGACACACTGGCCAGGGCGACAGATTGTTTTCTACTCTTGTTCTTGTGTTGTGTTGTCTTCCAAAGATGAAAAATAGAGGCCAAATACATTAAACATGAAGCAGGGTAAGAACAGTTACCAGGGAATCGAGGATTCCTTTAGGGTGACCAGAACTTTACTGTGAGTTCCATAGTTGTACAATCAGTGCTTGTTCTCCAGTCAGAGAATAAGATGGACTAGGGGTCGCAAGCACAAGCTGTCATGGACCCAGGAGTGGCAGTGGTCTCCATGACCTCGCTGGATAGGGAATTAGCAGAAGGCAGAATGACTGCTGGTAGTGATCTCTCCCAGGAAAAGGAGCCTGTGAATGAGGATGTCCCCGCACATTTAAAGTTTCATTCCTTTAGGATTGTTTTTCTTAGTGCCTTTTTACTTAGATGGCTAACTATGGAGGTACACTTTACTGGCTAATCTTTTCCACCCCTTTTCTTTTGTCGGGATCAGTGCCAGAACAGATAAAGCCCAGTGTAAGCCAGCCTCAGCCTGCCAACTCTAATAACGGCACTTCCACAGCAACCAGCACTAATAATAATGCCAAACGAGCCACAGCCAACAGTCAGCAGCCGCCACAGCAGCAGCCGCAGCAGCCACAGCCACAGCAGCCGCAGCCACCACAGGCCTTGCCTCGGTATCCTCGTGAAGTACCACCACGATTCCGCCACCAGGAACATAAGCAGCTTCTAAAGAGGGGTCAGCATTTTCCTGTCATAGCAGCAAACCTGGGATCTGCTGTTAAAGTGTTAAGCAGCCAGTCAGAAAGCAGTGCTTTAACAAACCAACAGCCACAAAATAACGGAGAGGTGCAGAGCAGCAAAACCCAGTCAGGTGAGAGAAGGTGCTTCTTACGAGACTTCAGCTGTCATCACTAGCGGTGTAGCAGGTTTATGAATTCATGGCTTTGGGGTAATGTATTTGTATTCATTAGTATCTGGGTAGCAAAATAACGATCTGTACAGGGAGTTATGAATAGGGAGTCTTGAAATGTTGCCTGTAAGGTCACTGCCCATCCTACTTTAAAAATCCTTTTAATCATTCTCCCTCCAGGTTCTACCTATTTTAATAAGCAGCTTAGAGTTAAAATTGATCATGCGACTATAACTAAAATTGATCACTCCCCTCAAGTTATATTCTAAGCAGTTAGACATATTATTGCATTTAATCCTCAGCAACCCTGTAAGGTGTAAGCTGTTCTTCTCTCCACTTTTCATTAGAGGAAACTGAGGCACCAAGCCATGAAATAACTTGCCTAGATCACTCAGTAACCCAGGTGCCATTAAAAGGCTACCACTCATGAGAGTCATATTGAAACAGCACATGCATTCGTTTGTTGCCTCAGAGTGGCTTTTCTCAGCTCAGTAATGATTATGAGGCAGAAAGTACATCTAGTACGTGGTTACAATTTCCTCCAAGCCCCGTGTGTTACGGCGTGTTCTGATAGGTCCTGAGGGTTGGTTGCTTTGTCCATTCCCTTTTCAAAATATTTTGAAGCTTTTATCACAGGCCAGATAGAGAATTGAGAATCAAGGTTCCCACACATGGCAACACTAGCATACTGGCAATGAATCAAGTCTCTGGAGCCAAATGGACCTGGTTTTCGTATCCTAGCTCCACCTACATGCTCCATGTATGTGAGTCTCACCCGAGCAGCCCTCTCTACTGTCCCAGGCAGATGTCACTGTCCCTTTCTATGCTCTGTCTATGGAGCAGGAGCTGCTCTACGTATTACGGTATTTCACAGCTATTATAAGTAGCAGGGCCTGGACTCAGCAATGTCTGTCTGACTCCAAAGCTGTGCTCATAACAACCATGCTGTGCTTTGGCAACATACTGGCTGTGATGGGTAAGGAGGAAGAGGACAAAAGTGCAATTTTTCTAGCGTAGGTAATTAGAACAGCACGTTGTTATTGGAAAGGATAAAACTTGAATTATCATCCTGAGTTAATACTCCCTCCCCTCCAGACAGTTATTACCATGTGAGCTTGGCTAGATCACTCAGCTCACTTGAGCCTCTTTCCTACTCTGTCAGTGTAGGCAGTACTATCCAACCTGTAAGATTGCTCTGAGGATTGAATTAAGTGACATGTTAAAACAAATAGCTTAGTGCCCAACATTTGGCACTGGATGAATTCTCTCCCCCAAAAGTTGTACAGAGGACCTCCACTTTTCAGAAGGAGAGTCTGCTTTAGACACAGTCCTGATGCTAAACAATTGATAAGTTGGTTTCAAGTTCATCTGTGAAGTCAGATTGGAATCAGATGTATTGAGTCATCAGTATAATATGAAATGCAGTTAAAACCTTAAGAGAGGTTATTATACAATAAATACTTGAGTACCTACTGCAAGCTAAGCAATGGTGGTATGGTAATTAAACAGGGAAGTGGGTGGTAAGTTGAGAAAATGATATATGTTGAATATATTATTTTTCAGTTTGGGAAATGAAAGAACAAAGCTGTTTTTGAAATGTAAACAACTGGAGTATAAGAGTCTTGTTTCTCAAAAAGGGATATGGTTCAAAAAATCCAAAAGCGTTACCGATGTACATTCAGATGACAAGAAGGCCTAGGATGTAGGCATAGGAAGGTGTCTTCTAAAGAGTCTGAGAAGGAAAAGTGTCCCGCCTGTCCCAAAAGGACTTGACAAGCGCGAACGGCATTCATGTGGAGGTGGATGGAAGTGAGGGTGCAGCCGCCTGACTGCAGTCTGAGCCAGTCCCAACAACTAGAGTGCAGATGTTGAGGAAAAGCATTCTGCAGGAGAACCAGATTTGTGCTTTTGTCTCTGTAAACATTTGTGAATTCCCACCTACCAGCAGATGTCACACATGTACATTAAAATTTCTTTGTGGTGCTACTAGGAATGGTTGTAGAAACTTTAGCCACAGAATAGACCACTGGGTATCTGTGAATCAGGGAAGACTTCTTAAACAGTTAACTGTGTCCCAGCTCCTGAAAGGTTAATATAACAATATAGTGACCAACCCTTAATTTAGCCTGGTGGTTGTGAGGAGCAGTGTTGTGGACAGCATCGCAGCACAAGCAGTGGCCCAGAAACAGACATTCTGTGTTGCGAACTATATGCAGTTCAGAATTGTGGGGGGCAATCTGTTTTCATTTTTGTCTATTTGTATTTACATTTGGCTTTTTGTTTCCTGAATAGAGATAGTTAATGGAGTAGAATTGACATTTAAATAACTACATTCATTACATACATAGAAATGTAGTCAGAGGTTTGTGCAATGCTGGATGTGTCTCCCTTTTCCTCATATAATGCAGTTCTCATTTATCCAGTGCAGTCTGGGAGTGGGAACAGTGCCTATATGAGATTGGGTACTTTATAAATCAGAGGTCGCAAACTAAAATGCCTTCACGAGCTGGCAGGTAAGTGATGTAAAAGGTGAAAGGGAGTGATGGGACCAGGGGTAAATGTACTGAATTTTGTACCCTGCCTGAAATATCTTTCCATTCTCATGTCACGTTTTTTAGAACTCTGTGCTAGTCAAACCAAACAACTCTGCAAGCTGCACTTGAACACTTAGTGACGGTTTCAGCTGATGCTCTGAGACCTTTTGCAGTTGATTCCTTAGAGCCATGAGGCATCAGGCCCTGCTCCTGCCCAAATGACACTGGAATTTGTGGAGGACCAGTGCTTAACAGGGCTGGCTGCAGCTTTGTTCCTGTGGGCCAAAGGGTTCCCAACCCACATTTTATCATCGAGCTTACAGGATAAATACAGAGACATTGAACGAATAGAACAGTGAGCCTCTGTATGCCATCCACCCAAATCTATCAGTTGTTACTACTTACCTATGCACACCCTCCCCCCATCATATAGACATACATGTGTGCTCAAACATTCATTTCTCTTCATCTTAAGTACTTCCACAGGTAATTTCCTAAGAATAAGGACAGTCTCCTATACAGCCGTGGTACTATGATCACCCTTAAGCAAAAAGGGGACACTCACATTTCTACTGGTTGTCCCAAGGATGTCGTTCTGTTTGTTCACAGTATGGTATCACTTATATAAAATATAAAACACACAAAACAGCCGAAACCGGTTTGGCTCAGTGGATAGAGCGTCGGCCTGTGGACTGAAGGGTCCTGGGTTCGATTCTGGTCAAGGGCATGTACCTGGGTTGCAGGCACATCCCCAGTAGGAGATGTGCAGGAGGCAGCTGATCGATGTTTCTCTCTCATCGATGTTTCTGACTCTCTGTCTCTCTCCCTTCCTCTCTGTGAAAAATCAATAAAATATATTTTAAAAAAACAAAACACAAAACAACAATGTATTGCTTAGTGATGAATTAAAATAGCATTTTGAGAAGTTACACTTGGTTATGCAGTGGGAAAGGAAGGAGATATACTAGTAATCAGAAGGGTTACACGGGTTTCATACTAAAGCGAGTAGTATATTTCTTAAGGCGAGCGGCATGCAGGTGTTTGTATAGGACTCCTTGTACCCTTTCTTGCTTTAGAATTTTTTTTTAAAGGAGCTCAGGGACATTGAGCTATAATGGTGAAACACCAAGACTTGGGGGAAATATTAATGAAAAAATGTTAACATTAAAATTTCCAGTGATGTCTAAAGAATAAAATATTGTTCCTCCACCTGTGCTCTTCACTGTCTTTTCTTTTTTATGTTTTTATTGACTTCAGAGAGAGGAAGGGAGAGGGAGTTAGAAACATTAATGATGAGAGCAAATCATCAATTGGCTGCCTCCTACACTCCTGCCCTACTGGAGATCGAGCATGCAACCCAGGCATGTGCCATGTCTGCGAATCGAACCATGACCTCCTGGTTCATAGACCAGCACTCAACCATTGAGCACACTGGCCAGGCTCACTGTCTTTTCAGTGAATGTGGTACATATCCTTGCTGTTCTGTAACTTCCATTTCTCGCCCAACTTGTACCTTCCCCTTGGTCTATGAACCCACTCAAGTCTCTGTCGCTCTTTAAAATAAGTTCCTTTTAAACTCCCATTCTCTTGAGACCATTCTAGAATTTCTTTCCTCCACTTGGTCTCAGAGTTCTTGAAGAAGTAGCCTGTACTTACAATTTACTTCAGTCCTTTGTAATCTGACTCTACTCACTTGACTAATAGCATAGCTCTTTCCAAGGTCACTCACTGATCTGTTAATATCAAGTACAGGCTTGATTTTACTTTTAAATGTGATAAAAAACAGACTTTTATAGATATCTACATGTTTTATTGTTGATCACTTTCTCCTTAAAGCCCTTTCATTTTTTTGAATATATTTTATTGATTTTTTTACAGAGAGGAAGGGAGAGGGATAGAGAGTTAGAAACATCAATGAGAGGGACATTGATCAGCTGCCTCCTGCACACTCCCTACTGGGGATGTGCTGGCAACCAAGGTACATGCCCTTGACCAGGACCAAACCTGGGACCCTTCAGTCCGCAGGCCGACGCTCTATCCACTGAACCAAACCGGTCAGGGCAGCCCTTTCATTTTTCATTGACCAGTTTTCAGGTTTTATTCCTTCCAGTAGCTTTGTTTCAGATCACTCACATTTTTAGGTTCACGTGTTCCAGTCTGGATGTCTTCAGCTGATTTGAGGCCCCTCATGCTCAACTTGTCCAAAACTGAACTCATTATCTTAGCACATGCCAGTTTCTCCTCCTCATGCCATTGCTCAAAAGTTTGCATCCCCATTCATCCAATCACCCATGTAGAAATCTTAAAACCATGCTTGACTCCCCTCTTCCTTCTTAAGGTCATGGGTTTACCATGCCCTGCTGATTTTAACTCCAAATGTCTCTGAGCTTTTCTCTCTCGTCTGCACTGCTGCCACCATTGGCCTGGCTGAGGCACTCGCCCTCCGGTCTAGAGCCCCAGCCCTAGAATGCCCTTTAGCTCTCCCCCACTTCCCCTACCCCAGTTCTCAAACCAGAACCCAGTCATGGTCCACATGTTGCATTTAGTTGTGGTGTCACCATTATCTTTAATCTAGAACAGAGGTTGGCCTGTAGCCTGTTGGTCTCCACTCCCAGTTCTTTGCCTGTTGTCTTACTGCTTTCAAGCTACAGTGACAGAGTATTCATTGGCCGAGTAGTTGCCACAGGAAACACTTGGCTGGCAAAACTTAACATATTTACTGATTGGACTTTTACAGAAGTTTGCCAAACCCTCGACTAGAAGCTAGAATGCCTGAAACATTTTATACTTTCTCATGTAAGTGATGTTCGAAATTATACATCTAAGATTCTCGTATTTCCAATGATACCATTTCATACTTTCTGGAAATACTGTAAAACTTAAAGTATTATTTATTTCTTAAGGTCTTTCCTTTCTGGAGAGATTGAAAGTCTTCAAGGCAGAAAGCACATATTTACCTAAATATGCTAAAAATTTAATAAGAAAAATATATGAATTTTCCTGGCTCTAACTTCAGCCTGAATAAATCACTTGACTTACCCGCAGTCTTTGTCCTGCCCCACACGTGCTCGCTGGGGGTCCTGGGCAGGTGCTGTGTGGTGCACTCTTGCATTCTTTCTCAGGGGTAGTGCTCGCGCTGCTCCACTATCGAGGTAATTGTGTGCGAGAGCAGGATGCTGCTGGCATTTTGGACTTCAGCTGTTTCTCAGTGAAGTACAGTCATCCAAATCATAGTTGCCTCAGCAGTGCAATGTATAAGATTTTGTATTTTGCATGCACTCAGCAAACTCCACTGTGCCCTTTGTTCCACCTGCTTTTCACTGTTTCTTACTCTTCCTTACTCTTTCCTGTAAGAGTTTTATGGTCGTCTTCTACTTAATCATGTTTCTATACATGTGTTCTCCAGATCATTTATAATGATGGGTTTTAGCTTCCTTGTCTTTAAGGAACTAGATTGTCTTCCAATTCTGAAATAGTCTGACTGGGAAACGTTTTAGTTGTGATTGCTGAGGAGTCTTATTCTATTACAGCTTGTTAGACTAGTATCTCTACACACACACACACACACCCCTCTGCGTTTTCTAGTTAAGCTGCAACATTTTCCATAAGTAAAAAGGTCCTGTGATTCACCCTTGGTAAATGCAATTTTGAGAGTCTTTCGATTTAGTGTTTTTGGAAGTATCAAGTTAAGTTCCAAGTTAAAAAATGAAATTTTATTGAATAATTACTGTCGGCATCTCTCCTTATTTTACTTGAATACATAGCAGAAGGAGAATTTAGACCACCCACCATCTCCAAACGAAGTCGGGACCAGATTCTGAGAGAAATTTTCACTAGCAGTTCAAGGTCTATGATAGAGTTAGTTTGCAAAATGTGTATTTTGCTGGCTTTTATTTTTCTTTTTTTCGCTTTTAATGTATGTTGACATTTTAAAAGCTTTACTTTTTTGGCAAGTAGTCAAGCCTGCCATTTTTAAAATTTCTTTGATTTTATGTATAGAAGTTCTCATTCGCTGTTTTCCTCTTTTAAAACTTCATGTTTTCCTCTTTTAACACTTAGATTTATTTGGAAAATTGCCTCATTTTAAAAAACCTTTTTTAAGTATTGTACCTACCTTTTCTCCTACGGATTTAAGAAGCTAACCTGTGGCATGCCTCTGGGTCACTCTCTGCTCAGTTGGAGTGCTTAGATGCTCTGGCAGGGCAGTGCTATTCAACTCAGGGGATGCAAGTCGCCTGCCCCCTCCCACTTGGCCACTCTTATTTTTGAGATTTTTAAAAATTCTCATTTGTTTTATATGGATTTTTAATCACTCCCAATCAATTTACAGATTCTTACTAGCGATTTCTTATAATTGGATTAAACTTCAAACATTGTTACAGGTTCCTGTTGAGAAAATTTCCGTACCCATCAAGTTGCCTTCAATATGGCATGCAATAAATTCAATCACATGTTACTTGAAGGGTTTTTGTAGCTTTATTCCAGGTTGCTTTATAGTTTTTTTTGTGACTGCTACAATGAAGCTCTTTTTTTCCCATTATATTTTCTTGTTGATTATTCCTGGAATATGGAAAACTATTATTTTTAAAATGTCAATCTTTTTTGTTTCTTTTCTACTATCTTTACCTCATTTTGGGGTCATATTTCATTGGTTAGTATTTCCAGCACAAGGCTGTTTAGTGGTGCTGATGACAAATATTCCATCTTTTTCTGGTTATGGGAATGCATCTGATGTTTCATTGATAAATTCCAGGTCCCTCCCTCTATTTTCAGCTAGGATGGTTTTGTCTGATATTCCCAATCTTATATTCTTATTCCTGCTGAATGGATGTGGCAACACATATACACGCACACACACACACACACACACACACACACACACACACACACACACCAACCAAAGAGCAAATAATGGCAACAGAAGTACTTTTGCTATAGCCGATAAAGAGACGATGATGGTGGCTTCATTGCTTTAGATTTGGAGAAAAGTGGATGAATTTGGGACTTGGTGACGTTTGAATTTGCTGTGCACAGGAAGGAATCAAGGATAAATCTTACCGAGATGAGGAAAATGAGTAAATAAGTGGGATTATTATTTTCTTTGGGGAGAAGGTACTTCGAGGGGGGGCGGTTCCCTGTGCTCTAGTGTTGCTTCGAGGACTCAGTGACAAAGTGCCCATGAAGCACACGGGCCGTAGTGCTGAGTAGTGTTGCTGGTAGTTCAGGTGCTGGCATGCTGATTTCTTTTTATCTAGTATGACGGACTGGCTTTTTGATACCCTTAATTTCCTGTGGGTACTGAAAGATGTCAGCTTAAAAAAATGGTTCTTGCCCAGCCATTGTGGATCAGTGGTTGAGCATCAACCTGGTTCACGGTTCAATCCCCAGTCAGGGCACATGCCTGGGTTGCGGGCTCGATTCCTGGTGGGGGGGCATGAAGGAGGCAGCCGATTAATGATTCTCTCTCATCATTTTTTTCTATCTCCCTCTCTGAAATATATATTTTACATTATATATATATATATATATATATATATATATATATATATATATATATATATTTAAAATGATTCTTAAACGGAGTAAAAATCAGTCACTTATAGAACTTTAAAATAAATCTATGTTGAATTATGTATACATTTTTGGTGTCTCTGTAGTAGTCCTTTTTTCTGCTACTCTCTCTCGTTCCATCACTTTTTGCTGCTTAACAGTTGTGCTTTGAGAGAAAATGATGTTACTAATAGGAACTGATTTTTCTATTAGTAATATCCTAATAGTGAGTTACATTTATTTTCTAGGTCTACAACCCAGTGGTGGGTTCATTAGATATAGGGCATGACTTGAACATGTGTGTTAAAAGCACTGCAGCCCGGCTGCCGTGGCTCAGTGGTTGAGCATTGACCTATGAACCAGGAGGTCAGGATTCGTTTCGATTCCTGGTCAGGGCACATGCCCAGATTGTGAGCTTGATCCCCAGTGTGGGGCGTGCACGAGGCAGCCGATCGATGATTCCCTCTCTCCCTCTCCTTTCCTCTCTGAAGTCAATAAAAATATATTTAAAAAATAAATAAATAAACAGTTGTTCCAAGAAAGAAAGGCTAGGGAAAGATTTCCTAATATACAGGAGTGGGCCAAAGTAGGTTTTACAGTTGTGAATATGTGACACAGTTTATTCTTATATTAGTTATTAATTATTGTATTTGTATTGCAACTGTAAATGTACTTTTGTCCATCCCTGCATTTCTAATACATTTCCTTAAGTCTGGCCTGTTCATTTGCCCTTACCCATCTGCATCTCAGACTCTTTTCCCATGTCGGGTCTCTAAGCCTGGATTGCTTCATACACACTAATGCATTACTACCACCTCATCCTTCCTCATTTGAACTTCTTCTACTTGCTGATAAGTTAGGAATTAATTCATTCAGCAAATATTTATTGAGTAGCTCTTATGTTCCAGATACTGCTCTAGGCTCTTAGGACAACATTGGTGAGCAAAGTGCAGACCTCCCTGCCTGAGTGGAACTGATTGGTGGATGTGATGTAACCATTGCCCTTGTAACCGTACTGCCAAGTTTTGTTTTGTTTTTAAGAAATTAGTTCGTCTTTTTTAAAATTAATCAATTTACTTATTTTTTTTTAATCCTCACCCAAGGATATTTTTCCCTTGATTTTTTTTTTTTAGAGAGAGAGTGGAAGAGAGAGGGAAAGAGAGAGAAACGTTGATGTGAGAGAAACACATCGATTGGTTGCCTCCTGCACACAGCCAGGCCAGGGAGGACAACCAAGGTACGTGCCCTTGATCGGAATCGAACCCAGGATCCTTTGGTCTACAGGCCGACACTCTATCCTCTGAGCCAAACCGGCTCAGGCTGTACTGCCAAATAGTAATATCTTGTTGATGTTGAGTAGCCCCATACATGTATCATAGCCACATACATGGCTAATCAATTTTTCAAAAACTTCATAAACTTTTGTACTTTTATTTTAGATACTAACCACAACGCTTCCGGATCTCATTATGAAAGTTCACAGCGGGGACCTGTGTCGTCTTCGAGCAACTCCAGCACAGACGCTAAGGATGCTGCTGTAAACCACTCCCCCGAGAAAGCAGCATGGCCCTTGGTCCTCAGTGACCCAGAGTTGGCTTCGGAATGCATGGATGCTGACTCTGCCTCCAGTACCGAGTCAGAAAGAAACGTCACTACCATGGCTTCAGGGAGCACAGGTGGTGAGAAAGATGTCCTTCGAAACAGCACTGGACTTGGTTCCCAAAACAAGTTTGTGGTCGGTGGCAGCAGCAATAGTTTGGGTCGTGGAAGTAGTACTGGGCCCTGGGGCTTCTCCCATGGAGCCGTAATAAGCACATGTCAGGTCTCTGTGGATGCTCCTGAAAGCAAGTCAGAAAGTAGCAACAATAGAGTGAATGCTTGGGGCACTGTAAGCTCTTCATCAAATGGAGGGGTAAATCCAAGCACTTTGACTTCAGCTAGCAACCATGGTGCCTGGCCAGTATTAGAAAACAACGGACTTGCCCTAAAAGGGCCTGTAGGGAGTAGTAGTCCTGGCATCAATATTCAGTGCAGTACCATAGGCCAGATGCCTAACAATCAGAGTATTAACTCTAAAGTGGGTGGTTCTTCTACCCATGGTACCTGGGGAAGCCTTCAGGAAACTTGTGAATCCGAAGTAAGTGGTACACAGAAGATTTCATTCAGTGGTCAACCTCAGAATATCACCACTGAAATGACTGGACCAAATAACACTACTAACTTTATGACCTCTAGTTTACCAAACTCCGGTTCAGTACAGAATAATGAGCTGCCCAGTAACTCGGGGGCCTGGCGTGTGAGCACAATGAACCATCCTCAGATACAGGTTCCATCGGTTATGAATGGCACTTCCCTTCCTCACCTTAGCAATGGAGAGTCAAAAAGTGCAGGCTCTTATGGTACTACCTGGGGTGCCTATGGTTCTAACTACTCTGGAGACAAATGTGCAAGCCCCGACGGCCAAGCTGACGGTGACACTGTGAACACAACTCTGATGCAGCCTGGCGTGAATGGGCCTGTGGGCACGAACTTTCCAGTCAGCTCAAATAAAGGAGGAGGCCTGTGGGAGTCTGGGGCCACAAATTCCCAGAGTGCATCCTGGGGAAGTGGAAATGGTGCAAACTTGGGAGGAAGTCGAAGAGGATGGGGAACTCCTGCACAAAACACTGGCACTAATGTACCCAGCGTGGAGTGGAGCAAACTGCCTGGCAATCAGCATTCCAGTGACAGTGCAAACGGCAACGGTAAGAAGTTTACAAACGGATGGAATTCTACTGAGGAAGAGGATCAGGGTTCTGCCACATCTCAGACAAATGAGCAAAACAGCATGTGGGCCAAAACAGGAGGTACAGTGGACAGTGAAGGTAGTACAGAGAGCACTGGACGCCTCGAAGAAAAAGTAACTGGGGAGACTCAGAGTAGAGACAGAAGAAGAATTGATCAGCACACATTACTCCAAAGCATTGTTAACAGAACTGACTTAGATCCACGTGTCCTATCCAACTCTGGTTGGGGACAGACTCCAATTAAGCAGAATACTGCCTGGGATACTGAGACATCACCTAGAGGGGAAAGAAAAACTGACAATGGGACAGAGGCTTGGGGAAGCTCTGCAACACAGACTTTTAACTCAGGGGCATGTATAGACAAGACTAGCCCTAACAGTAATGATACCTCATCTGTATCGGGGTGGGGAGATCCCAAGCCTGCTCTGAGGTGGGGAGATTCCAAAGGCTCAAACTGCCAGGGGGGGTGGGAAGATGATTCTGCTGCTACAGGAATGGTCAAGAGCAATCAGTGGGGGCATTGCAAAGACGAGAAGCCCATGTGGAATGATTCACAAAAGAACAAACAGGGCTGGGGTGATGGACAAAAGTCAAACCAAGGGTGGTCTGTTTCTGCCACTGATAACTGGGGAGACACATCAAGGAGTAACCATTGGGGTGAGGCTAATAAGAAATCTAGCTCAGGAGGTAGTGACAGTGACAGGTCTGTTTCTGGTTGGAATGAGCTTGGTAAAACTAGTTCTTTTACTTGGGGAAATAATATAAATCCAAATAATTCATCAGGATGGGATGAATCTTCTAAATCTAACTCTTCCCAGGGGTGGGGAGATCCTCCAAAGTCTAGTCAGTCGCTGGGTTGGGGAGATTCGGCAAAGCCAGTCAGCTCTCCAGACTGGAACAAGCAACCAGACATTGTTGGGTCTTGGGGAGTCCCTCCGGCTCCAGGCAAACCCTCTGGTACAGGCTGGCTGGGCGGACCTATTCCAGCCCCAGCAAAAGAAGAAGAACCCACAGGCTGGGAGGAACCATCCCCGGAGTCCATACGGCGCAAAATGGACATTGATGACGGAACCTCAGCGTGGGGAGATCCCAACAAATACAACTATAAGAATGTGAACATGTGGAACAAAAATGTCCCGAATGGCAGCAGCCGCTCAGACCAGCAAGCACAGGTGCACCAGCTGCTGCCGTCTGCAAGTGCCATCTCAACCCCAGAGGCAGGCGGCTCCGGTGAGTTGTTACTATGTGGAGTCGGATGGTCTTACAAACACTTCACAGGACTGTGGGCCTTGTTTCAGCTTACTTTGATAAGATGTGTTTGACAGTATTTGCTGTGCACACAGAGGCCTGCTTTACTCTAACCCAGAAGCTTATAGGGAAGAAAAGTATAGGTAAGGTGTTCACCATCAGGGAGCAGCTCTGCCTTCAGCAGATTGGGTGGAGTCCTGCACACTTTGTTCTGTTAGGAATGCTGCCGAAGGCAGAATTGGAAAGGTGGTGTCGGGTGGGGATGCTGTACACTTATCTCAGTTATTCTGAGTCAAGCTGCACTTTTTCTTCTATTATTGGAATAAAACATCCTCAGAAATACAGCAAGTGTTAATGACCATGCTCTAAATACTAGGTACTACGTTTGGCCTTAGCAGGGATTGATCTGAACAGGCATGAAATCCAAGTCCATTAGATGCATTGTGTATGAGTGTGTGTGCCTGGAACATTTGGCAGTGCCTTTCGAGTATATTCCCACTTTCCCTCATAAGGAACTGATTTCTGTCTGCAAATTATCTTGACAGTGACATTTTCATTAGGTGTCATTGGAATGTATTGTCTTAGTTATTAATTGGATGTGGCAATAGGAGTGTTTTCATGAACAAACCTTTCAATGCCCAATTTTTATCCTGAATATAATTTATTGAATTAATTTAACTAGTTTAATTCTTAGAAGAAACAGCTGGGTATCCAATGGGGAAGGCTGTTCTGTTGTTGTTTTTTTAAACATGTTTATGGCTTTGCCTTTCTTTGCTTTGGACAATTTAATAATATTTCAAAATTTTTAAGAAGCATTGTCCAGCACATAGAAACGTAGGGTGCCTTTTTCCCAAATGATGATGATGAAAGGTTGCATGTATGGTAAACATTCTGTACACTCACTATCACCCAGCATGATCACCTGCTTTAATTCACTAGGTGTAGTTCAGACAGACTTGACTTTTCAGGAATTAAATTTATCTTCTTTAAAGGAGATGACTTACCATGAATAAGGTTACTCAAAAGAATCTACTCTATACCCAAAGGGCACTTACTGCAGTTAAAGTACAGTGATGGGAAATGACTTGTCTTTACATACTATAGATGCCATTTTTTGCTCATCACAGGATCACTATATAATACATAAATGTAAAGTTCTTCATCTTTTGTTCCCTAAGTATTCCTTATTGCCTCTGATTCCACTGTACCTCCCTACCATGTGCTGATGACTTCTTTTCCCACACTTTCTAAAGGCTGGGGTGAGCCCTGGGGGGAGCCTTCTACTCCAGCCACAACTGTGGATAATGGTACTTCAGCATGGGGTAAACCCATAGACAGTGGTCCCAGCTGGGGGGAACCCATTGCTGTGGCATCCAACACTTCCACGTGGGGCTCCAGCTCTGTTGGTCCACAAGCGTTAAGCAAATCTGGTAAGTTACCGATAACCCCTGGCAGCTCTTTTATAGCAGTGGTGATCTCATTGAATATAGTTGATTGGATCATGTCTGTCATTGTTAAGGTAGCCATGTATCCTCATACTGGATGCCACTCACTATTTGGCTCTTTGAATTTGTAACATAGTTTGCTCTTTATCTTTTTGAATTTTCCTATCTTTTCTCAGTTTCCTTAGAACTGCAACTATTAATGATTTGCATGTACTTCACCAAGTCTAAATTATGTTTTACCAAATTAGATTATCTGGAAATAGTCAAGCAGCTGTCAGGCTATCCAGCATGAGAGACGGAATATAATAGTCACAGGGACACATAGACCAACTGTCTGGCACAGGTTCCAGATGATTCCCTGGACATTGTACAGAAGATGAGCAAATTTCAGGAAGGACCCGGTATTCAGATGAGCATTGTCATTGTCCCATAGATTGTGTATAGGACGCACCGTAGAAATTCCAAAGGCCGAGGGTATAGACAGGATGCTTTCTGCATGTGACCTGCAATATTTTTGGCCACTCGCCCTGAAAATATATATGAAAATGAACTCTTCTGAGTTTCATCTATCTTCTTTGTCCTGTGTGTTGCCATGCAGGTGAAGTGCATGCAAACAAGAATGCCGCTATGGTCCCATGTTGAGGAGCCCTCGGATTTGTAAAAGCATGGAAAATTTTTTTTAGGACTTTCAATAAGAATAAATTCTTGCTTAATGAAACTTTTAACTCAGTATTGCTATGCAAATTTGGGAAGGGAAATAAAAGGGGGCTTTTTTATTCCCACACCCTGCCCTCTTACTGTATGCTCATCCTCCAGAAAAAGTTGTTTTATTAAAGTACGTTTTTCTTTGTATCACAAATCCACAACCAGGACCAAAATCTATGCAAGATGGCTGGTGTGGTGATGATATGCCATTGCCTGGAAATCGCCCCACTGGCTGGGAAGAGGAAGAGGACGTGGAGATTGGAATGTGGAATAGTAATTCATCTCAAGAGCTTAACTCGTCTTTAAATTGGCCACCATATACAAAGAAAATGTCATCGAAGGTAACCATTTCAAGGGCAGTGCCCTTGCAACTTTAAATTCCAAAGGTAGTTTACCCACAGAAAGTTAATGTTCTGCCCATTTATGGCAATCAGTATAGTTCAGGCAGTCCCCAACTTAGGCATAGCGTCCTGTATGGGCAGCCACCTAGGAAAATAAGACCACAGGAACTTCCTTTCTCCCCACTGCTACAGCTTGGGATTTCTCTCCTCCTCCCCTCCTACCAGTGCTGCCTGGGACAACCCTTCACCGTAAGGTGTTGCCTGCAGTGGTGAGGAGGAAGAGAAGGGCAAATCTCCATGTTGACTCTTGCCATCGCACTGCCAGTTCATCTCCCATTCCACCTCCTCACCTGGAGTGTCCCGACTTCCCCTGTACCCAGAGTCCTCCTCCTCCTCCTTATCCACTCATTACCTTTGCCCCTTTCCCATCCCAAAAGGTTCTGTGACAAAAATCCCTAGGAATGAGCCGAGCTCACTTTTGCTTTTATATGTGGGCAGATCTTATTCCCAGACCTGGCTGTACATCAGAATCATGTGGGATTTCTCAAAAGTACAGTTTCCTGTATCCCAGGCCTACTGTACTTTGGAAATTGAGCCACGTTATGTGTCCTAGACAAGCTTCCCAGTGTTTATGCTGCAGAGCCAGGCTTGAGAAGCACAGGTGTAGAGCTCTGGTTCTTAAGAGGTGGTGTTGGATGCTGGTGTCTGATTCTCCTGGAGACCGTTTTCAAAACAAGTGCCCACTCCCCCAGGTGATTCTGATACATCCTCCCCACCCTGCTTGAAACTTCCTTTTTGAGAGACCCTAGGAGTCAAGTATTTTGTAGTACAACTACCTGACTGCCAGGGTCCCTCTCTTTTAATCCTGGGATTCTAAGTCTAGGACCTGCCATTTTCATTAAAAAACTTTTTTATTTGGCTGAATTTGCCCATTGCCTCACCATAGAGCTTATGAAGTGCTTTCCCATATTTCACATGAATCATTTGATCCTTTTAACCTTCTGAGATAGAATATTGATGAATTTCAGACTAGAAAAAGTGGTGACTTGCCCAAAGTTGCATAGCTAATCAGTGACAGAGCAAGGACTTAAGTTTAGATCTTCCAGCTCCAAACCCCGTGTTCTTCCCACTGGACCATGCTGTTTTGTGACTTTGTCTTTCCTTACAGGGTCTGAGTGGCAAAAAAAGGAGAAGGGAAAGGGTGTGTAGCCTTTTTACTCTTTCTCCTTTGTTTCTACTAGTAAAAATCTTTTAGAAAACAACTGCAAACAGTTATTTAGCCTCTGCTGTGTGCCAGGTACTGTGCTTGGTGCTGGGGGTTCAAAATACTAATCTAGCTGCACCTTCAAGGAGCTCAGCGTCTAATGCAGTCATTAGGAGCTCTCTAAGCAGTGTCAGCTTGACATTGGAACATGCCTGCGGGGGCGGCGGGGGGGAGTGTTTTAAGGAAAATAGTTGCTTGACATGAGCAAAATGTAGATTTTTTTAGGAGATCTGGCTATGTAGTTAGACTAAGGGCAGATTGTAAAGGGTTTTCAGTACCATGCCCAAGAATTTGAACTTTAGTCTGTATAAGTATGGAGTCAATGAAATTGAATAGGAGGTAGCATTGGTTTGACTTTTTAAATTAATTTCTTTAAAGAACTTTAACCAATGATAGGATGAAAGATAAATTGGAAGAGGAAAGACCAGCATTAGGGTCTGAATTGGGAAGCAAGAATGGATACATAGTGGAAGGGACTGATTTGAGAGACATTGGAATAGGACAGAAGTCCTTGGCAACCAGTCAGTCTTAGGGTGGGAGTAAAAGAGGAAAAGGAATCAAAGACACTTCAGAACCTCACAAAGGGTTAGGTGCTTGCTTCAGAGACCTGCCTTTAGGGGGAAATTAAGCCGTGTTCTGTTCCACAGTCAGAAGGAACAGGTAGTAGCATTGGGGAAGGGAAATTAAGGTAGCAGACTGGGAATGGTCCTGTGAGCTTTACATAAGTGGGAGACATTGGCCCCTGTGGCTTCCAGTCTCCCTGTCTACCACCCTGCTAACCATGGACCATTCATTCTCTCAACTCACTTTCCAAAGTAGATTCTGTGTGACCCATATCCCAACCAGCCTCCGAAAGCCAACACCAACTAGGAGGAACCCCAGGTTTAACTGCTGCTGGGGATGGTGTATTCTTGGCAACACAAATTAAAATTTTGAAATGCTTTACATATGGAAACGTATTTTTTCAAGTATAGGGCACGTAGCATAATTAGATTATGGGGTAAGCTGGTTTCTTTGGGCTAACCTGAGCACCTGATGACTGTGTTCACTTTGGTTTGGTCTGAGAACTCTAAAGCCAAACTATAATTGACCCTTCAGAACACAGTCTATTTGAAAACTAGAAACTGAGCAGTTCTCTTTTATTCTGAGGCCCATTTTGTGGGTCATGGAGGCCCTTTGCTTCTGTCTTTTCCTTCTGACTGCTTGCCTTCAGGGAGTTCTCTGTACATTACAGCTATACCAGAGGACTGGAGCAAAGGAAGTTGAAAATCCAACAAGTTGATTTAAATTTTTAACAACTCTGTTCAGAGTTGATTGGAGGAGAAATTGGCTAAAAATGAGAGTTGAGAATTGTCTTAGTTTATTAATCCATCGCTATACCCAGATAAATAGAAATGGCCATGGCATCTTTCTACTCTTTTATTTTACAAAGGGAATGATGAAGGGTGGAAACAAACAAGAAGAAGCATGGATAAATCCATTTGTTAAACAGTTTTCAAATATCAGTTTTTCGGTAAGTGTGTTCTGTTTTCTTAACAAATTCTTTATCTTTGAGTTCCCATGAATAAACTTGAGGTTAGAGTAAAATTGGCCACAGAGCCTTTATTTTTATAGTTTGAGCTAATGAACTGTAGTCACTTATTTAAAAAGGCTTTTTTTATTAGGCAGTGAAAAAATGAAGTTTTATGATGCACTTGAATTTCACAAATAATGAAATGCCAAGTAAAATTCTTCATTTTTTATTTATTTTCATTGATAAATTAAGGTCTGCTAACATGCTGCTTTTTCTTAACTTCAGAGAGACTCACCAGAAGAAAATGTGCAGAGCAATAAGATGGACCTTCCTGGAGGTGAGGGAAATGGAATGAGTTTGAGTTTATGTTCATTCCGATGGACAGACATGTCTATGGCATGGTCCTGCTGAAAATGCACTGGCCTCAGCCACGAATGGAAGCTGGGCTCCGGGGGCAGAGTCAATATGCATATATATATATATATATATGTATGTATACTGTGTGTGTACATAATTTATGTTTTTTAATCCTCATCCGAGGATATATCCATTGATGAGAGAGAGAGAGAGAGAGAGAGAAAGAGAGAGAGAGAGAGAGATATGTGGGTGGAGAGAGAAATTTCTATGAGAGAGAAACATCGATCAGTTGCTTCTGGTATCCACCCCACTAACGGGATCAAACACGCAACCTTTTTGGTGTACAGGATGATGCTCCATCCAACTGAGCCACCCGGGCAAGGTGTATAGATGTGCCTTTCAGGTGCAAATCACTGTGAAACTAAGGGAGTGATAACATCAGTCTGAAGTATGGAATTACAAAATTTCAAGCAGGAGAATGACATGATTTGGATTCATGTTTTAGAAAAATAATCTTGGCTGTAGATTGAAGATATCTTAGGCCAGAAAACATTGGCAGCAGAGGACAGACAGAAAGATACTAAACACAGCAAAACCATTAGATATTTGTTGCAATAAAGAGTGGAGAGTTTCCTCCACACAGAGTTCTCTCTCTCTCTGCCACTTGGCTTGCTGTTGTGTCGGTGAGTGTGGTGGACGGGGAGCTCGAGCTAGCTGGAATAAAGACTCTTTGCTTTTGCATCGGGGAAAAAAAAAAAGAGTGGAGAGTTTCTAAGCTCCAAACCAAGACAGTAGGTGTGAAAAATCTAATTCAGTGGAGATGTGGGATTTAGAATCAACAAAAGTTGAACCAGTTTGCTGTGGAGGGTGAGGGTATGGGTTTGGTAAAAGGTGATCCCCAGTGTTCTTGCCTGGGCAGTTCAGCAGTGGTTGCATTAAGTCTGAGTCTAGGCAGGAGAGGGAAATTACATAGTAACTTGAACAGGGAAAGTTTAATATAAATATAAATTAGTATTGTAATAATGGTGGTTTGGCCAATAAGAGGTAAAGAGAAAGAATGTGAGTATTCTACAGAATATATAGAGAGCAGATATAAGGAGAAATCACTAACCTTGGGCCTAAGATAGCCTGCCCCACCCGCCTCACCCCAGGGCTGGGATCAAGACTCTTGGACATGCCCTAGCTGGTTTGGCTCGGTGGATAGAGTGTCGGCCTGCGGACTGAAAGGTTCCAGGTTTGAGTTCAGTCAAGCTCACATGCCCGGGTTGCAGATTCGATCCCCAGTAGGGGGCATCCAGGAAGCCCCCGATCAATGATTCTCTTTCATCATTGATGTTTTTCTCTCTCTCTCCCTTCCTCTCTGAAATCAATCAAAATATATATGTATTTATTTATATATTTATATATAAAGGACTCTTGGACATGGCCTTAGCTCAGTGCATGGCAGAGAAGTCACTGAGGTGTCGCCCCTGTGGGACTATTGGAAGCCCACCTTCTAGAGGAATTGTCTCCTTGGAGGCGCTCTGCTGTAAAACTGCTTGGGGCTGCTGGCAGGTGCTGCTAGCCAGTGGTGAGCAGGCATGGCCAGAGCCAGAGCCAGATCCGGGCCAGCCCACTGGCTGTGCTGCAAGGGGGGCGGAGGGCCGGGGGAAGGGGAGCCCTGGGACCAGGAAGCAGCCTTTCCTCCGACAGTGTCTCCCTGCACCTCTGCTGAGAGCTTCAGTGTCTCTGGCAAAGGAAATGATGTGGAAACCAACCGCATTTCTAAAATGTGTCTACTCTAGGAATATTTTTGTTTTGTTAAAAGCTTTTCTTTTCCACTTGCCTGGAATGAAGGTAGGAAATTTTGTGGTGGTGGCAGTAACATGCCTCAAAGGACAGCAGCTGTAAAGAAATTGATGGGTGAGATTGGAGGACAGAAAATATGGAGAATGAGAGCCAGGGAGATGGAGAAAGGGATTTTCAAATCTGTATGACTGGTCCGGTGAAGGAAGGTCTGGGGGAATGTGCTTGGTGTCACCTGTGAGAGGTTATGCTTAAGAGCAGGCAGTTAAAGATGTGGGACTACATGCAGGCGTGAAGTCAAAGTGGATGTTTGTATTTGGGGAGCACATGAATGGGAGTGACTGTCGACACCTTGGCAGCAAAACAGTAAGGGAAGCGCATTTGTAGAGAGAGTACACTCAGTTTCTCCGCTTTGACTGAGTCAGCCTTGGCATATCCCCGCATTGAAGAAGCAAAGGAAGTGGGCCCAACTGTGGAGAGAGGGGCGAAACCAGGGTGGGCATTTGGCGAGGACGTGGAGGCAGACAGCAGGGTCCACGTTTAAAGATTTGTTGAAGTATGATGGTAGCTGGGGGCTGGCTATTTCAAGCAAAGGTGGTTTTGCAGGATGGGAGTTTCCATGAGAGGAGATCCTATTTGTTGCAAAGAAATCAAAATGAGGAGATTAATGAATGGGTAAAGCAAGACCTGTCTGGCCTCCAGCCTCCCCATCTGCTGGCAGGAGTGAGTAGGAGCTGTGGGCACTAGATTGGAAGGCACAAAGCACATAGAAGACGCCTGGCAGTGTGCCATGCTACTGTTCTCTTATTGTCACTGGAAACTGTTTATTACAAAATTAACCAGACTAACGATGACCAAAGATGTCTTAGCCTTCTGCTTTCGAGGTCACTGGTTCAGTAAAATAACAGTGTTTTTTACTGTTGGCTTGTGAGGAACACAGGGTTTACTAAAGGCAAGTGCATTTGTTTCCCACGTCCGTGTCCAGGCAGAAGACAGGTCAGTTTGGGAAGGGAGGATTTTGCTTTCCACTGCAGATTTATCTGAAACCAAATAGATTAATTGTCTTCCTACTGGATAATGTTATTTCCTGCATTTGTTAGGAATGTTACAAGACAAACGAATGGAGATAGATAAACATAGCCTAAATATTGGTGATTACAATCGAACGGTCGGGAAAGGCCCTGGTTCTCGGCCTCAGATGCCCAAAGAGTCTTCCATGGAGCGCAGCCCTTATTTTGATAAGGTGAGCTGTTTCTTGTTTTACCCCTGAGGCTAATACACCAAGACACTGAATAGCATGATTTTCTCATTCACTGTTTACAACATTTCATGTAATATAAAGTGTTAAGATCCAGTGCCAAATCCTCTTACTGGATTTGTAGTTCATTGTCTTTTCTATGTCTCAATTTATCACAGGGATTGCATTTGTATTTTCTTCTTAACCCCATAAAATGTGTTTGGTTCTTTTTATGTGCTCTAGAATTAACACTAATCTGATCTCTTCTGTTTTCTGCCTGTTTCCTGTTGATGCTGGAATGTCATGTGACTTCTGTTCCTGCAATGATTTCTCCCTTCCACTTGTTTGCTTGGCTGGTGTTGCGCATCTTTCTGTCTGTCCAATCAGGATGGCATTGTAGCCGATGAATCCCAAAACTTGCAGTTTATGTCCAGTCAGAGCATGAAGCTCCCCCCTTCAAACAGTGCACTGCCTAACCAGGCCCTCGGCTCCATAGCAGGGCTGGGTATGCAAAACTTGAGTTCTGTTAGACAGGTAAGTCATGTGTGTATTAGGTCTCTGTTGGATGATTTGTAGAAGCAATAAGCTCTCTCTCATGTGTAGTTACTGTACTTAAATCAGAAGTACGATGTGGTAATGAGCTGTTGGTCCTGAAGAGCACTGGCTGTTTGTTTTTGTAGAATGGCAATCCCAGTATGTTTGGTGTTGGAAACACAGCAGCACAACCCCGGGGCCTGCAGCAGCCTCCAGCACAACCTCTCAGTTCATCTCAGCCTAATCTCCGTGCTCAAGTGCCTCCTCCATTACTCTCCCCTCAGGTTAATAAATTTCAATGGTATTCCCTTCTACTTACTGGAAAAGAACCTTGAATAATTTTATAATTGAGCTAGAGGCCCGATGCACGAAATTCATGCAAGAGTAGGCCTTCCTTCCCCCGGCTGCCGACACCGGCTTCCCTCCAGGACCTGGGCTTCCCTCATGCCTGGGCCCCACCCACCCACCGCAGCCCTGTCCTCTCTCTTTGGGGCAGTCATGGAGCCCCCCGATTGATCGCTCTGCCGACCAGTGGCCTGGGCCTCCCTCTACTGGGCGATCATGGGGCAATGGCCCGGCCCCCAACCAATTGCATCACACCTGCCTTGGCTGGCCTGGCACCAGTGGGTGTCATAGCGTAGTCCCGGATGGTCGTTTCGCTGTTAAGCTGTTCGGTCGATTTGCATATTATGCCTTTATTATATAGGATTAGGTGAATGGTTGATCATCATACATTTTTTAAATATGTATATTTTACTGATTTGAGAGAGAAACATTAATGAGAGAGAAACATCGGTCAGCTGCCTCCTGCGTGCCCCACACTGGGGATTGAGCTGCAACCTGGGCATGTGCCCTGACTGGAAATGAAACCTTGACCTGTTCATGGGTCGACACTCAACCACAGAGCCATGTTGGCTGGGCAGTGATAATACTTTTTATTGACAACTTTGAAATGCAGCTAATTCAAAGAATGTAGGGAGGGTGAAGAAAATTAGTCAAAAGTAATTTAAAATTTATCATTATATTTCATAAAACTTCTGAAGGGGGACAATAGCAAAGTACATTTACTGATTTAAAATTCATCCCTCATCTTTTACTTAATTCATGAAAGTATATGCGAATAGTAAATTAGTAACGCAGAGAAAACAGAAGGTACATAACATCCTCCCCAAAACAATAGTCCATACATTTAATTGCTGTGTTGATAATTTAAAATACATTGTACCTGTAGCTAGTTTGCATTATTTTACCCCATTATTAACTTACCATTGTGACCCTCAGGTTCCAGTTTCATTGCTGAAGTATGCACCAAACAACGGTGGCCTGAATCCGCTCTTTGGCCCTCAACAGGTAGCCATGCTGAACCAGCTCTCCCAACTCAACCAGCTTTCTCAGATCTCCCAGTTACAGGTGCGTGGAGTGCTGACCTGTCCTGCGGTGTGCATTCAGTGTGTCCCCTGTGGGCTAGACTGCAGGAGGTGGTGCAGGGGGCATACCAGTAGCCATGATTCTCATGGAGCTTCCAGTGTGTCCGTCAAGGAGATGGTGAGCCCAGTGGGCATGATGCTATGAGAGCAAGCCCAGCTGAGTCGGGGGTGGCGCTGGGGGTAGAGTGATGAGGAAGAATTTTTCTGATGAAGTAGAAGTTTAGATTGAACAGATCTGCTGGAGGCGAGAGTCCAGGAAGAGATTGTGTTCGATTAGGCAGGACTTGTTGGCGCTGATCAGGTGAAGCCGTGCCTCTGCGGGTCCACCTGCCACGGTCACTGAAGCTTGATCTGTGATGGTATGGCACTGACGGTCTGCACTCTTCCCCGCAGCGATTTTTAGCACAGCAGCAAAGGACGCAGAGTCAGAGAAGCGTGCCTTCTGGGAACCGGCAGCAGCAAGACCAGCAGGTAGGTCCGAGTCTTCCCCTCGCTGTGCTGACCCGCCCCTCACATCACTTCCATTGTAACGAGACTCACAAGGCCTTCCTGAAAACGTAATGCAGTCGGTTGTTCACTGAGTCCTCTGTTTGCCCAGAGTTATACCAGCTGGTACAGGGTGACTGTGCACCTTCTGAGGAGAGGGAAGTGGATGAAAAAATGAAGGGGAATATGTGGGTATCTGGAAAGACTTCACAGTTTTTCCCAATTGTTTTTGTCGTTTTAAGGGTCGACCCCTTAGTGTGCAGCAGCAGATGATGCAACAGTCTCGCCAACTTGACCCAAACCTGTTGGTGAAGCAGCAGACGCCGCCATCTCAGCAGCAGTCACTCCATCAGCCAGCCATGAAATCTTTCCTTGAAAATGTCCTGCCTCACACTACACCTGAGCTGCAAAAAGGGCCATCTCCAGTAAATGCTTTCAGCAACTTCCCTATAGGTGGGTTTCTCCTTGGCCACGGTTAGCTGGTGCGTGGAAATCCCCGACCTGGCAGGGCTGTTCCCTTTTGAAGACAACACTGGTCCGTTAGCTGTTCCCTTTTGTGGGTGTAGCCTTCATGCTTCATGCTCTCTCTTCAAGAAAACCGCACTGTTTCAAAAACACTACATTCATATTGGAATGGGTTAGAATAAAGATAATATTTCTCTTAAGACCCTCAGGTATTTAATTGTAGGATATGAAGGGAAGTGGGAAGGGCCAGAGAGATAGATGCTGAGCAGTGCTGCTTTGGCAAAACAGCTGAGAAACAGTAGCATTGTAGTTTTTAGAAGCTAGAAATTTGACTATTGTCTAGATATTTATACATGATTACTGGGATATCTGTAGGAAATGGGGGTTGCCTTTGTCACATTTCCTGTAGCTTTCCCTTCCCTTTCTCACTATGTCTCCAGACTTGTACTCCCTCTGGAAATGTCAGGCTTGTACCTGTTCTCCTGCCTTAGGTCCCTTTTCTCCTTATCCCTTCGATTCTGTTTTGACCCTTGTTTGATCCCATCCTGTTCTTTCTCACTTTTATGTCTCTTCCCTGACAATGGTTTCTTGTAACGCAGCTCACCCTGTAACGTTGCTCACCCTGCTGGTCCAGCTGTGGTGAAGATAGTTTGTTTCCTTGCACCTTCTGGGCTGTGGGCAAGGGTGGGGCCTGCTCCGCCTGCTCCTTCGCTCTCGCTGGGCTGGCGCAGGATCGGCTCTCCCCGGTATTGCCGTGGGCTCTCAGCTGGGGCCTACGTAGTAGCACTTTGAGTCCTGGGAACTGTTCACTGTCTCTACATTCCCAGCTGTGGTTTCCTTGTCAGTGACCACTGCACGTGGTGACCAGGCGATCCCAGAAACAACAGTGTATATGGGAGTAGTGAAGAATGCCACGGGCACTGAGAGGTGTGGGTCTCGGCACAGGGAAGAGATGCACCGTGTGGTTGCACGCTGGTCATAGACGTTGGGCCAGTGAGGAGGCCACTGTGCAGTGGAATCTTGTTTCTCAAACATCTCCCATCTCGAGCAGTTCGCTTCTCAGCCTGGCAGCCCTTTCATGCGGATGCCTGTATGACCATCACACACCTCTCCGGTGACAAAGGAGAGAATGCACGAATATGAGTCAGGTTACCGCTGTTAACAGCTCAGGATATTGTGCTGTGAATATTTTTGTTTTGTTGCTTTTGTTAAATGTTCGTTTTTTTACTGTACATTTTTTTGTTAAATATTCATTTACGTTTCATGTCCTTTTTGTTTTTAAAGTGTTTATAGATTAAACAGTACAATAGACATGTACAGTACATAAGAAAGGTTAAAACGGGGCTTATTTGGGGATCTGGAATGGATTAATTCAATTTACATTATTTCTAATGGGAAAAAATAATTCGGTTTTCCAACAGCCTTCCAGAACAAAGTAAGTTCCAGAAACAAGGTTCCACTGTATATGGATTTCCTGTCTAGGCTGGCTTCACAGCAAGAGATACTTTTTCCTGATTAAAAAGTCTGCTTAGCCTATGCAAACACCAGGATGGTTCTCTAAATCAGTCATGAAAAACTGGAGCCTGTTGCCCAGATTTGGCCAGCTGCCTGATTTTGTAAATAAAGATTTATTGGAACATAGCCCTGTTCTTTCATTAACATATTTTCTGTAGCTTTTGTGCTGTAAAAACAGTCTTATAGAAACAGACCTTGTGGCCCCAGAGCCTAAGATGTTTACTCTCTGAACCATTAAAGAATGTGCCACACTTGGGTCTAATTGATGGGTCCAGAGAATAACAACTATAATTTCTCTTTTCAAAAATAGATATGATATTAGAGAATTCGTGTTAAAGTTCTTAAGTCTAGCTGATCTAATATCCTGTGAACTGTCATGAAACCAAAGTATTTAAAACTTTGTTTTTAAAACTTTAGGATAACCAGCTGGATATGTGTTAAAGATCTGACTTCATTTTTAATAAGTATCTCAGAGGATTCTGATGTTGACTGTCCCCAGATCACATTTTAAGAACATTGGAGGAATGGGTCCATTTTCTGACCACAGTACTGAAGATAGACATTTCCATCCTTGTTCCATGAGACTAATCCTGAGATGTCATTGTCAGAGTTGGAGTAAATTGCACCTTAGAGTATGTGGGTCTGGCCCTGAGGTGCAATTGTTAGAGCACGACAGTTCTTTTGTTTGTTTGTTTTTTTATTTAAATTCTAGAGGCCCGGTGCACGAAATACATGCACAGGTAGGGTCCCTAGGCCTGGCCGGCGATCAGGGCCAATCGGGGCCTTCCAGCTGCCAGCCAGGGCCTGCCTTCGCTCTGTGCCACCCCCTGGTGGTCCACGCACGTCATGAGCGATCCAACTCCCGGTCAAACTCCCCCTTGGGGACACTTTGCATATTAGCCTTTTATATAGTTAAATATATTTTTATTGATTTCAGAGAGGAAGGGAGCGAGATAAAAATGTCAGTGATGCCCTGACCGGTTTGGCTCAGTGGATAGAGCGTCGGCCTGCGGACTCAGGGGTCCCGGGTTCGATTCCGGTCGGGGGCATGTGCCTTGGTTGCGGGCATATCCCCAGTGGGGAGTGTGCAGGAGGCAGCTGATCGATGTTTCTCTCTCATCGATGTTTCTGACTCTCTGTCCCTCTCCCTTCCTCTCTGTGAAAAAATCAATAAAATATATTTTAAAAAAAAAAAATGTCAGTGATGAGAATCACTGATTGACCCCTCCTGCACACCCCACACCGGGGATTGACCCTGCAACCCGGGCATGTGCCCTGACAGTCTTCTTTGGTCAGCGAGTTGAAAATTATTCAGTTTGCAAGCAAAAGATAGCAACTGAAAGTGATCACATATAATATTTTATGCATGGTACTCTTGGAAAGTAGCTAAAGAGAGATATCTTATTAGAGATAGTCTTATAAACTTTAATATTTGGCCTCTTTAAATTTTTTTCTTATTCTGCCAAGGAATCCTATATAATAAAAGGGTAACATGCAAATCAACTGAAGGGTGGAATGACCAGTCACTATGACATGCACTGACTGCCAAGGGGCAAACGCTCAATGCAGGAGCTGCCTCCTGGTGGTCAGCGCATTCCCACAGGGGAGCACTGCTCAGCCAGAAGCCAGGCTCACAGCTGGCAAGCGCAGCGACAGTGGCAGGAGCCTCTCCCGCCTCCGCACCAGAGCTAAGGATGTCCGACTGCCGCTTAGGACATCCCCTGTGGGCACAGGCCAGGCTGAGGGACCGCCCCTCCCCCTGAGTGTATGAATGTTGTGCACCAGGCCTCTAGTTTAAAAATAATCAAAATTATGTGGAGAAATAGTTTCCCACAGATAATGCACTTTTATAGTAGTAACAGTTTTATGGTTTGAAAACGTATTACTGAGTATCAGAATAACTACGTAGGAGTTCTGCGTTGCGCTCTCTGGTCACCTCACTGTGGCTCTTTCTCCCCACACTGTGTCTGCATGACATTGGCCGGGGACAAAGTGTCGGTTCCACCTGCCCGGCCTTTGTAATTATTTGGCTGTGCCACATTTGCAGAATTATCTCTATTAAGAAATTCAGGCAAGATTGAAAACATTACTTAGTTTTTCTAGGAAGTGCAAGTTGTACACGAAGAGGAACATGCTATATTTTATAAATTTTTTAATTGTTATTTTTAAGGCTTGAACTCAAACTTGAATGTAAATATGGATATGAACAGTATTAAAGAGCCACAGTCAAGACTAAGGAAGTGGACTACAGTGGACAGCATTTCTGTGAACACATCTTTGGATCAAAACTCCAGCAAACATGGTAAAAATACATTCTTACCTTAAAAAACAACAACTGTGGGATATTAACTTTTAGGCCTTTATTTTATTTTATTTTATTTTATTTTATTTTATTTTTTTAATATATTTTATTGATTTTTTACAGAGAGGAAGGGAGAGGGATAGAGAGTTAGAAACATCAATGAGAGAGAAACATCGACCAGCTGCCTCTTGCACACCTCCTACTGGGGATGTGCCCGCAACCAAGGTACATGCCCTTGACTGGAATCGAACCTGGAACCTTTCAGTCCGCAGGCCGACGCTCTATCCACTGAGCCAAACCGGTTTGGCTAGGCCTTTATTTTAAATACATATTTTTAAAAGCCAAATTCTCTTAGAACCTTTCCTTGTTTTTAAAAGTGCTTTATTAATAAATCTTAGTTGAAATAAAAAAAGCAAAAATTAACCTTTATAATGTTGTTATACAAAATAGAAATCAGATTATACATTTTTTAATTATTTCCTTTTTGATGGTCTTTTAGTTTTTTGCAATTTATTTTATTGTCCTAATGTTCTACTTGTTAACATTTACACAATTAAATGTAATGTAGGGTATTAAACACTTCCACCATAATTTGATTTCTAGCATTTTCTTATATATTGACACATTTTCTTTATATATTTTGTTATGTGTAAATCACATAGATTCAGTATTCTTTTCACCAGTTAATTACAGTTTTTAAATATTTTCATCTTATTTAATATCCATTCATCTAGCCACTAGTTAATAGACTACCTTCTGCTTTCCCAGGACTGTTCCTGAGATGTATAGGTACATATGTGCATACACAGTTGAGTATGTAAGCAAGTGAAAAAGTCAGAACCCGCTGGAGGATTGAACAGGAAATGACAGCGATGGGTCTGGCTTTAGAGAGACTCATCAGGGGCAGAGTCTGCAGGTTCACCAACTGAATGAGAGAGAGCAGTAAAGAGTGTGTGTGGCACATGAGCCCTGACCGGTGTGTTCAGTGGTTAGAGTGCCGGCCCACGCACCAAAGGGTTGAGGGTTCACTCCCCACCCCTATGGGGGCTTGTGCAGGAGGTGACCAATCAATGTATCTCTTCCCCCCATCCCTCCTCTCCCCTCCCTCCCTTCCACTCTGACTGAAAAGCAATGGAAAAAATATCCTCGAGTGAGGATTAACACTCCCCCCCGCCTCCCCCCCCCCCCCCCAAAAAAAAAAATAGAAGTAGCTAGAAGAGGAAGCCAGAAAAGAAGGGAAGAGAATTGGTGGAATGACCACATCAGGTCAGGGGCAGGTCATGCCCTGGCGAGTGGCATGAGGGCCTGGCGAGGTCCTGCTCTGCTGCCCTCAGTGACTGGCACAGGAATTTGGAGGCTGTGACCTGCCTCCAGGGGAACCTGTGTTTCACCAGAAGCTCCAGCGAGAGCAGCTCAAGTCCATGAACCAGAGCTCCTCCCACCCACAGAAACAAGGGCCAGGTCCTGGCCCTCCTTTCTCACCTTGCCCTCCCATTGCAATAACTTGTGCCTCCTCCCATCAAGTGATTGAAGCTGGAAACTTAGAGACGTTCGCTTTGTAGTCCATGTCCATTGAGATAATTTACATATCTACAACGTTTTCTAAAGTGTACGATTCAGTGGCTTTCAGTGTATTCTCAGTACTGCATGCATCACCACAATCCATTTCTGAACGTTTTCTTGACCACAGAAGAGCCTCAGGTGTCACTCTTCCGCCTCCACTTGTCCATCTCTCCTAGCCATTAGCAAAAGCTCATCCTTCTGTGCGCGTACACTCGTCTCTACTGCCCACTTGCTGTGAGTGGTACCAGGTACTGTCTGGTCTTTGTGAGTAGCATTTTGGCTTAGCACAGTGCTTGCCAGGCTCACTCGTGTTGCAGCATTCCGAAGTGCTTCATTCCCCCTTCCTTCAGCAGCCGACCACTGTTTGGGTCCGGGAGATATTCTTGAGTTCTTCCTTGCTCCCACCGCCACATCCAGTCCACCTGTGACGAGTGCCCCTTCCACTGTCTCCGACATCAGCCCACTTCCCAGCACACCTGCCTTCCGGGGTCCCAAAACATAGCCCCGGTCTCACTTCTCTTAAAACGCTTCAAGGCGAGGTCCTCCCTGCTGTGTCCGACAGAGTCCTGCGTGAGCATGCTGCCCCTGGTGCCTTCCAGGACCGCCGTCTACAGCGGTGAGGCCTGGGCCACCTTCGATTCCAGACGTTTAGAATAGCAGGCTCAGCACCCCTCCCTTCGAGATCAGGACCCCATCATCCATGTTGCTCACAAAATGGTCTTTCAGTTCTCAGACTACTGCTCCGTTCCTCTCCTCAGGTCCTTATAGGCTGCACCTGCACCTAGAATCCCACCCCAACCTTTTGCATGAGGGCTCAGCCCTTCCTCGCCTTATGCTCTGTCCTTCCATCACTGTTCACTTGGTCACCTCTTTGTGAGAATCCACTGTCATTAAGGGCAAGGACTCCATCTCACTCAGCTTTCTGTGTCCCGCAACTGGCCTGTCCTAATGAGAAAAGGCTGTTTGCCACTGTGTAAAGCATCACTCATTCTAAAATGAGCTCAGGGATGGGCGTGGAGGATAGATCTCAACACAGAGGGTCATTCCTAAATGTTAGCTGTGCTTTGATGGGATTTCACACTCGTGGTAACAGATACCTTTACCTGTGCTATGTAGTCCCCAGGGGTGGAGTCTAGGGGAGAAGTGTAAGTGTCCTGGTGGAAAAGATCTTCGCTGTCTCCTTACCTATACATCCTTGGGTTCCTGCTCTTTGCCACTCAGGATGGTTTTTTGGGTAGTAGGGGGTGTTGATAGAAATAAATATATTTTTTTTTTATTTAAATTCTTTATTGTTTAAAGTATTACATAAGTCTTCTTTTTCCCCCATTGACCTCTCCCCAGCTGCTCCCAACCCCCAGGACATGCCCTCACCCCCCTACTGTCTGTGTCCATGGGTTATGCTTATATGCATGCATACAAGTCCTTTGGTTGATCTCTTCCCCCCTCTTCCCCTGCCTTCCCTCTTAGGTTGGATGGTCTGTTCGATGCTTCTATGACTCTGGCTCTATTTTTGTTCATTATATTCCACAAATGAGTGAGATCATGTGATATTTATCTTTCTCTGACTGGCTTATTTCACTTAGCATAATGCTTTCCAGGTCCATCCATGCTGTTGCAAATGGTAGGAGTTCCTTCTTTTTTACAGCAGCATAGTATTCCATTGTGTAGATGTACCACGGTTTTGTAATCCACTCATCTGCTGATGGGCATTAGGCTGTTTCCAAATCCTAGCTATGGTGAACTGTGCTGCTATGAACATAGGGGTGCATATATCTTTTCTGATTGGTGTTTCTGGTTTCTTGGTGTATATTCCTAGAAGTAGGATAACTGAGTCAAATGGGAGTTCCATTTTTAATTTGTTGAAGAAACTCCATACAGTTTTCCACAGTGGCTGCACCAGTCTGCTTTCCCACCAGCAGTGCACGAGGGTTCCTTTTTCTCCACATCCTCTCCAGCACTTGTCATTTGTTGATGATATCAGGACGTTCTTGACTGCAGCTCTTTCTTCCCCCAGTACCTCTCATTCACCCCCAGCAGTAATCCCACAAAGGGTGCACTGTGCTTGTTCTTAGTTTAGGCCGCAGTACAAGTGTCTTCATGACTTGGCAATAATTGTGTCCTCTTACCCTGGTCTGTCACTCACGCCCTTCTTGGAATGACATGAACCGGGATGGTGTCAGCTCGCAGCCGTGCATCTTCACACACCGCAGAGCACAGGACAGACCTTGGTCATGTATTTGCTCCCATCTCATGGTCATATTTCTCCTTTTAGGTGCTATTTCAAGTGGTTTCAGGCTGGAAGAGTCTCCGTTTGTTCCTTATGACTTCATGAACAGCAGTACTTCGCCAGCCAGCCCTCCAGGCTCAGTGGGAGATGGCTGGCCACGTGCCAAATCGCCCAATGGCTCTAGCAGTGTTAACTGGCCACCAGGTAAGATGCCAGCAGCTTCCGTCATGACTGGGTACTGGTTTAGCCCAGCTCTGGCTGTCGGACTGAGTGCTCAGGATGCAAATGAGTGCCGAGGGACAGTGACGTCGGGCATCGAGTCTGCCCTGTGGCCAGTAGTGCCCTGTGCTCCAGCAGTGAGCGTGGGACTGTCCGCCCCTGGCACTCATGCTCCGTCTCACCTGTGCCAGGGAACCTGGGCAGCATCGCAGCTGTGCGCAGGGTGGGCAGAATCGCTCCCGTGGCCTGCACCGCCTGCTCGGTTGCTGTGGCCTTGTGCCTGGTGATAGAGCACTGTAGGATGTTACTGTTTGAGGTATACAAACCCAGAGCATTGGGTCCTGTTGTAAAAACCTGCAAGTTATTCATAAATAACAGCCTGTGTTCATCTCATTTTGTTACCGAATCAAAATACTTGCGAATTACATAGGTTTTAGGAGTAAACATTTTACATTATTTAGTAATAGATTTTAAAATGGTGATTAAGCCTGAACTAATTTAAAGTTTTCATTTCCAGAATTCCGCCCTGGTGAACCATGGAAAGGTTATCCAAACATTGACCCAGAAACTGACCCTTACGTCACTCCTGGCAGTGTCATAAACAATCTTTCAATTAACACTGTGCGGGAGGTTGACCACCTCAGGGACAGGAACAGTGGTATGTAGGCGGGTACACTTCTGTTTCTGGACAGCATGGTGTAAGGGTGGCTCAGAGTAGGTGTGAGGCCTCAGCAGCCACGTCACCAGCACATCTCAGCCCCAGACGCCCAGGAAACCGGGCAGTGGGAGCAGAAGGGTCTCTTGTCCCGTAGGCGACTCCTCAGCACTTTAAGTGAGGAGGATTCATTCTCACTTGATACGGTAAACACACATGTGAAGTTAACAGGACCAACAACTGGTCGCCTTCCAGTCATTGTATGAGCAGCTGCAGGCTGTTGCCTCCTTTACACTGTTCTGGTTATTAAGAAATGGGTGTTTTTTGTAAAAGGTGTGTTTTTGTTATTTATTTATACAGTGGATATTAAAGACTGTCATCTGGAAAAGCAATTTGACTGTCTCTCAAGGAGTGGAAATAATACCAATTTTAAGGATCCCTATAGTCCAAATGCACTTTTTAATGGGTTATCAAATAAAATCATCCTACTACATACACGTAATTATAGTTACTGTATTTCGTGGGTGCACCGGAAGGAAGGAGAAGGAAATGAGAGTATTTTCTGTTCTTGTAACATTTATCCTTCATCTGCCCCCTTTTTTTTTTTAATATATATATATTCTTATATATATATATTTTATTGATTTTTTACAGAGAGGAAGGGCAAGAGATAGAGAGTTAGAAACATCGATGAGAGAGAAACATCGATCAGCTGCCTCCTGCATACCCTCCCACTGGGGATGTGCCTGCAACCAAGATACATGCCCTTGACTGGAATCGAACCCGGGACCCTTGAGTCCGCAGACTGACACTCTATCCACTGAGCCAAACCAGTCAGGGCTATCTGCCCCTTTAAACAATTTTTAATAAAGATGCCAGTCTGCATTTTACATTAGACGTGTCATCAGCGAGCAGGTGCTTGCCATATCACAGTGGTGAGGAGTCGTCCTTCCAGCACAGTTAGGCAGACAGCTCTGCAGAAGTAGGGAGAGCCACTACCTTCCCAGGGGAAGGAGTAGGGACAGCCACACGGCATCCTCGTGTCCTGGTGGCTCATGGGAGACGTGCTCGCAGAGATGGTGGCTTCTGATCTGTGGGAGATTCTGAAAGTCGGGGGGAGGAGGGAGAGTTAGTTTTGATATCAAGAGAAACCACTGAAAGTTTTGAGTGGAAGAGTCAACCTTTATTCAAGGTGGGTGAGCAGTTGCCTTGGAGTGGGAGACCCAGCAGAAGCTGTTAGAGCGATCAGATAATGGTCAGTCTGGAGCTAAACTAGAGAAAATGGTCATGGGCTAGGTTTCAGAGACTGAATCTGGGGCACGGTGGAGGAGGAGAAAGGCCTGACCAGGCCAAGCTGTCCAGTGAGAGAGCTGTCAGCATGCTGTGTGGAGGGCGAGAAAGAAGGTGGAGCCTTGGGTAGCGCCTGTGAGCCTGAGCATGCCTGTCCTTTCTCGAGGCGGCTGAGAAGTGGCGGTTGTGCTAGGCGCTGTTGCTTATTCTGAGGCACCATGTCGCTTACTCTGGGAATTACTAACTGGGCGCTTCCCCCACATAGGGTCATCCTCATCCTTGAACACCACGCTGCCTTCAACTAGTGCCTGGTCATCCATTCGTGCCTCCAACTACAACGTTCCCCTCAGCAGTACAGCACAAAGCACTTCAGGTGGGCGGGGCGGGGCGGGGCGTGGGCCCTCCCCCTCTCTGCTGAGGTCACGCTCTCTGCAAGCTCTCCACTCTGGTGGAGCAGTGCTGTCTGTTGACCGCACACCCACTTCCGTGAAGCCTCAGCCAGGAAACTAGCTTCCCTCTCTCTCTCTCTCTCTCTCTCTCTCTCTCTCTCTCTCTCTCTCTCTCTCTCATATATTTTTATTGATTTCAGAGAGGATGGAAGAGGGAGAGATAGAAACATCAATAATGAGAGAGAATCATTGATCGGCTGCCTGTGGGGTCTGGGGTTTGGAGGTGAAGGAGCACTTTCTTGGCTTGTTTCCTTGGGCAGTTTGGTTAGATTTAGGGGTTTTTAATAGAGTCTCACTTTGTTTGATTTGGTTTCAGCGGGAGAGTGGATGTTACTATTTAAATTTGATCTTTTCTAAAAGCAATATCTCCCCCCTCCCACTTTTTGTTCCCTTTGAGTAGCCAGAAATAGCGATTCCAAATTGACGTGGTCTCCGGGGTCAGTCACAAACACCTCTCTGGCCCATGAGCTGTGGAAGGTCCCTTTGCCACCTAAAAACATCACTGCTCCATCCCGCCCGCCTCCGGGGCTCACTGGTCAGAAGCCTCCCTTGTCTACGTGGGATAATTCTCCTCTGCGTGTAGGTGGAGGATGGGGAAATTCTGACGCCAGGTATACCCCAGGTAAGATGAGGTGCCGAGCACTGGCCAGCACGCAGGCTGGTGTGACGGGGGCAGTGCCCTCTGTCAAGGGGGCTAGAACTAGAACAGCGTGTGGCTCCTACTGCATGCTCTTCTTGGTCTCCATGTCACCCGGTTCACCTAAGAACACTTGGCAGACAGTGGTGAGTGAGTGGAATGGGGCTCCTTTCTTTGAGAAGTTCCTCACTTGCTCCTCTTAAAATGTGTGCGAACTTCTCACTCCTGACCAGCCTTCAAAGCACACCACATGTGGCACACAGAGCAGAAGCCGCCACAGTAGGGCCGGGAAAGCCTGGCCTTGATGTAAGGGCTCATAAAATGTATTGCAGGGTTTTTGTTTTTTTAATCTTTTTTTTATTTTATTTTTTTTTGAGAGAGAGAGAGGGGAAGGGAAAGGGATAGAAACATTGATCGGCTGCCTCCTGCACAACTCCCACTAGGGATGGAGCCCACAACCCAGGCAGGTGCCCCCGCCGGGAATGGAACTGTGACCTCCTGGTTCATAGGTCAGTGCTCAACCACTGAGTCATGCCAGCCGGGCTAACCAGAGACATTTGAGAGGAACGGGTGCTGCTAGTCAGACAGAGCCAGCAGGCATAAAGCAGACTGTCTCAGGAAAGGGCAGAGGGCTCTCCTCTCCTGCACATGACCAGCACTGCATGGCCCTGGGGTGAACTCCGAGCTGTCTCCTGGTTCTTACCTCATTATGCCCTGCCCCTGGCCTGTACCAAACTTTGTCATCTCCAGGCTGAAAATGGTAATATCTCAATAATTTCTGATCTTTAGACAGGTGATTGGCTGAAATAAAACTTAGAGCGTTTCCTTTGGGAGAAGTTTTGATTACATGAAAAGAATACTTGAGTCTGTTTTAAGCTACTAAATGCAAATTAATGTAATGGGGGTTGTGTGTACGTTTTCTTTCTGGCAACAGCCACCTGGGGGCCAGCTACTGTAAGCGGCTGGTGTGTAGTGTGAGGGGATGCCTGAGAGCCTGCTCTAAGGAGGCTTGGTGGAGATGAGTGCGATCAGGAAGCCAAGCAAAGCAGAGGGAGCAGCATAAGGCTCAGACCTGGGGCGCACTAGGGCTCCCTATTGGACTTAGAAGGTTTCAAGAGCCATGTGCAGGGAGAAGTGGGTGGAGCTGCCTCCCGAGCTGTCTGTGAGGCACCTGGGAGCAGTTGTAAACTGGGCTGACTTGATCACATCTTCAAGGTCTGCTGCTGGGAGAGAGCAGAAAGCAGGTGGCATGCTCCCGTGGTGACCCCGACAAACACGGGGCTGTCTGCTCAGAGCTCCACCCTGGGGGACACTCGTGCCAGTTCATCAGAGGACAGTGGAGAGGCCTTCCCCAAGTGGCAGTCTTTTGAGATAGATTTAGCTTCATATGAACATATCCCAAAGGGAGGCCTTCTCTGTGCCTCACTAGCCAGGAGCCCGTGACCCCCACAGATAGTGATGGGACTGGGATGTGCTTGTCCTAGGTTATCGCTCCCGCCACAGTCTCAGGAAACTGACTTGTCCTCTTTCTTCCTTTTCAGGGTCCAGCTGGGGTGAGAGCAGCTCAGGGAGAATAACAAATTGGCTTGTTCTAAAAAACCTCACACCTCAGGTAAGGGCACGGGCACTAGTGTGCGGACGCGCGGGGGCCTGCGAGAGGAGGTCTCCAGGCTTCTTATGTGGAGGAGAGGCTGCCGGGCCTGAGGGGGAGGCAGGGCTGGCAGAGGAGGCGGCTTCAGGTCCCAGGCGGGCTGCGGGCTGCGGGCTGCGGGCTGGTGCAGCCCTTCTGCCTTGGGAAATGTGCCGATTCCCTGGTCTTAGCCCAAGACGGGCAGTGACGTGGGCTAGGACGAGGGCTGGGCAGTTGACCAGGCCAGCAGAGGAGCGTGGTGCACTTGGAGAGCCCGGGCCTGCCCTGTTCAGTGCGGCCATGTTCTTAGTTTCTGGGCCACCCCCCTGGGAGGCTGATGTTAGATCCCCCCTCCTCCCACAGGGAGCAGGGCCTTGATGGTCCTGCCTCAGGGCAGGGGAGAGAAGACTGGAGGCCACAGCAGGGCAATGCTAAGGAATTGGGGACCTGGGAAATGTCCCGGGGTCCAGAGGCCACAGAGGTATGGCTCTGGGCCCAGTGGAGGTGGGAGGGGGCGCCGTACCCCCACAGCAGTGAGTCCCCGGGGAAAGAAGCACCAGGAGTGACACATCTCAGGTGAGAGGGAGGACGAGAGTCCCGTCCCAGGACAGCTTCCCTGGTGTCCTCGCGCCGCGGCGCAGCTAACGGGCACTCGCACCGCACCGTCTCCTAGATCGACGGCTCGACTCTGCGCACCCTGTGCATGCAGCATGGTCCCCTGATAACATTCCACCTGAACCTCCCGCACGGAAACGCTTTGGTCCGCTACAGCTCGAAGGAAGAGGTAGTGAAGGCACAGAAGTCTCTGCACATGTAAGTTGGCTGCTCTGTGCACCACCCAGGACCCTCCCGCCTGGAGAGCTTGGGGCGAGAGCACACCTCCCTCAGCACCTGGTCTGGTGGCCCCAGAACATCCCCGGCACTGCGGCCCTGTGGGATGGTTTTGCAGGCACGTGCTCATGCAGGGAGGCGGGAGGGTGTGCTGGGTGCCTGGTGTGTCCTAGACACGCGGGTGCCACCCCCCTTGAATCCCTGGGAGCCTCCGGTGGCTGGGTCCTCACGTGTCCGTCTCCCCCCCAGGTGTGTGCTGGGGAACACTACTATTCTCGCTGAGTTTGCCAGTGAAGAGGAGATCAGTCGTTTCTTTGCACAAAGTCAGTCTCTGACCCCTTCCCCTGGCTGGCAGTCCCTCGGGTCCAGCCAGAACCGGCTGGGCTCCCTCGACTGTTCCCACCCGTTCTCCAGCCGGACTGATCTCAGTCACTGGAATGGTGCTGGGCTGGCGGGGACTAACTGTGGAGACCTCCATGGCACTTCCCTCTGGGGGACCCCCCACTATTCCACAAGCCTGTGGGGCCCTCCAAGCAGCAGTGACCCCCGAGGAATGAGCAGCCCATCCCCCATCAATGCTTTTCTTTCTGTTGACCACCTCGGTGGGGGTGGAGAATCCATGTGACAGGTAGAGGTAGACTCGTGACCGTGACCGCAACCTCAAGATGCAAAGGAAAGGGGCACTAAGTTGAGCTCGCCGCCTGCAGCCGGGGCGCCTGTGGGAACAGCTCTTCTCTGCACATTTTCCACTTTGTTTTCCCCGAAACATATCAGTTGAATACTTGAATCATGCAGGCCAATACTATAATGTGAAGGTGTCTCTCGTTACACTCCCACTGGCGCCATGCGTGCTGACCGCGTGGTGAGCTCACCTGTGCGAATTCATCATGTTTAGCCTTTGGGTTCTTTTTTTTTCCCCCCCTATTCCCACACCCCCACCCTTATTTTTTTTTTTCCAAAACCATTGTTTGGGCTGATAACGTATGAGCTTTTACCTTTGCACTGAATGATGTTCTCTCCGTCCGATCGGCAGTATGGGGGGGCAGCTGTTCCGTGTGATGTTTACTCAAGGATGTCCTTAAGGTGTGCGCTCTCCACTATGCCTTGGCGTCCGCTACCTTACTGTGTGTCGTGGAGTTGGAGATCACGTTATGATGCTGACTTAGGACGATAATGAAAGTGTTGCACCCGTTTCTTCATGTTCTAAAACTAAAGAATTTCGCTCTGCAGTTTGAAAAACTGTGGCCACAGCTGTGACTTGCAGCCCGCCTGCACCGGGGGGCCCTGCACTTTGAATGGGCTTTCCATTTTCTTTTGAAGGCTCTCACGTTGACCTTCTTGTTTACAGATTTTTTTGTTTGTTTTTTGAGAAAAAAAAAATGTTTACTCTTCCATCATTAAAAAAAAATTTAAAAGACAAAAAAAAAAAAAAAGAGGAGGATTTAAAAGATGCTTTCTATCTCTGGGAAAAGGAGCAGCATTTGGCCATGTTCTTGTTTTCTATTCCTGTCCTAAATCAAAGAGCATGGTTCTCAGGAAAACCGGGTCCCCAGTCAAACAAAAACAAAACCTTGTAGTTTCTTATAGGAAAAAAGGAAACCCCCAAGTTTTAGCACTGATACTATGTATTGCTCTGTTAAAGAATTTTCTCTGCCAAAAAAAAAAAGAAAAAACAAAAAAACGCTTCAAGCTGGAGTTTGACGTTCTGCTTCAGATGCTGTCTTTTTATTAGTGTGATGATGGTTTGCTAATGATCAGTAGGGAATCATTTTTGTAATTCCATCAAGTGGCTCTGTTTCTGCTGTCGTGACTGTGTTATGTCTAATGTTGTACCTTAAAGCCGAAATCAGTAACTATGCATCCTGTAAGCACGGTTTTGGGCTTACAGCGTCGTTCATTGTAGAAAGGAAATTTTAAATGTTGTTGCAAACTAACGAGTTACACCATTTTTACAGTTTCTTTCTCTCCTCCCCCCTTTTTTGCCCATAAATGGTATTATAATGCTTGCTTAGTCAAAGGAGAGACTAAACAAGGGTAAAAATTTTAACACACAGAATTTGCCATCATTTCATTGCCTTGATTCTAACTGTTTGTGTCCTATGATGCAAAAGAAGTCAGTGGCTTTTAACTGTTTACAAATAGAATGTGATTGTAAAATGTACAGTTTGGTTGTGTTTAATTATGAAATTTCTTCAGATATAATAAACCATGACTTTTTGGCTGCTCAACATCAATTGTCTCTTTTTTGTGAATTTATTTGTACGCTCTTTTTATAATGAAAGTTTTCAAGTTGCTATGTATGAGGGCTCTCATAGAGCAACCGATTAAAAATAGAAGCAAATATTGGAACATTTTACCTGAACTTATCCACAGTCTCACCCTGAAATAATGTGAGAACAATGGGAGGCAGTGGCTGACTCCCGCCCGCCTCCGCGCCTGTGGGACCTGCTGCTCAGCGCTCCTGCGACTCATCCTCCCTGCCATCCGTGCCACCGCAGGCCCAGCAGACACGCGGAGCAAGAGGCTCCCTGCCCGGCAGTGTCTGGTGTTAAGCTCAGACCTCTGTAACCGAGCAGGAGCCGCCGGACTGGCCCCCTCCTGCTCCAGCGGGCTCCGGCGGCCTGTGCTCGCAGCGCCAGGCTTCACTGTGGCCACTTGCCAGGCGTAAGCCGTGTTCCGTGCATTCGATGTGTTATTGACTTCCACACTGGTTTTTCCAAAAACCAAAGGTAGCTTTGAAAAACCACGTCTGGAAATGTTTGGGACGTCATGCTAATTGACCTTTGGGGCTTTGAGTAGTATATAATTGACTTCATAACTGCGTTCATTGTATTGTTCAAGTGTTTGGGAGTTTTTTGCGCTTGTTATGTGGAAATAAAGTGTTTGATTAAAAAAATTAGCTAGTGGTTGCTTTTTGCTTGGTCCTTCAATAATACAGCGCTGCTCCCTAAGACATGGCGCTTCACCCAAGCCCACTTTCATCTCCCACCTGCCCCTTCATCCCGCTGGGAGCCCGACATTCCCGGGGTCCTGGTGCGGGTCACTGACCGCCCGCGGGAGCCCAGCTACCGTCCACATCTGCGCCAGAGCGCGGCCAGCCATTTCCGAAGGTGGCTCCCGTGCTCCCGCCGCCCGAGGTGCTCCTGCTGCTGTGCTGGGCCACGTGCGGGGCTCTGGCCCTGCCTCACCCTCCCAGACGTTCCCGCTGTGTTCCCGCCCTCCAGGTGCTCCGCCCCTTGCTGCTCCGTTGCCACAAGTGTCTTCCTGTCCCAGCAGGACCTCCAGGTCCTGTGCCAGGTGACAAGGAAGCTCCTGCTCAGATGTGTGGTCACTGGTCAGACGCATGGCAGCTGCTAATAGGGGAGGAAATAAACTATTGCCTGTTGACACTAGTGGACCAAAGATGTGGGTGAGCCAGGGAAGGTGGAGGTGAAGTCCTTGACAGCAGGACAGATTTCGACCCAGACAGGAGTACAAACTGCGGTTTTATCGAGCAACTGGCTGTAGGTCCGGATTATGCTCCACCATTGGCACGTGCCTGTTACCCTCTTCGCCAAGGTTTAGGTCTTGCCCTGTGGAGCCTTCATTTTCAGATGTGAGCGGCGGGCTCGCTGGATGAGGGCCAGACTGCAACCCGATGGCCCTGAGAGCCCCTGAGACCAGGCCCCGGCCCGGGGACCTCCCAGCAGGCACTGGGGAAGCGGGAGGGGAGGGACAGTCACGGTGCGAGGCTTACACACCGGGTGCGCCCACGGTTCCTGCCTCACAACTGGGTGCCCCAGCCAGCCGGACTGGGAACTACCGGAGAGCAGTGTTTCTCATATTGTGTGGCCCCCAAGGCTCCGGACTGCGGGTGAGCCTCCCGGGGGATCCGGGCCAGAACTTCAAGCTTTGCATTTACAGCTGAGCCTGTTGCATTCTGCTCTCACATCTGTTTTCATCCAGAACTAATGTTTGAAGTAGCCAGTGAAACTCTCTTCAGAAAGCGGGGGCAGCACAGGGCCAGCTGTGCGGACGCTCACGTCCCGAGGAGCAGAGAACTCCAGCGGCCTCTGCTCGCGCACGGCTCGGATCCACGTCCCTGTCCTGGCCGGCGGCCCGCTGGTAAGGAGACCCCTGACCTGCCAGGAGCGAGGACTCAGCTTTGGGCAGCTGTGTCCACAGTCCATCCCCGAGGGGGCCGGCTTCAGGTGATGACAGGACCCAGACAGTCCAGGGCCTGACGCCGCTCACAGGCCCCGTGGCAGCATCACTGAACCCCCTGGCTTCTCATTGATTTCATGGTTTTTAAAGTCAACGTAGTTTATTGACCAAGTTGCGGGTGTACAGAAAATCAGTGCTGTTTGCCATGAACTAAAGGGAACTATATACCAGAACCAGAACCCAAATGCGTTCCATTCCCGGTGGAGGTGTCTGTCAGAGTGGGAGGGGAGGGGAAGGTGCCAGCGCAGGGGGGAGGGGACACGGTGGGGGAGGGGAAGGTGCCAGCGCAGGGGGGAGGGGACACGGTGGGGGAGGGGGAGGTGCCAGACACCCGACTGCTGCAGGGAAAAGCCGTCTTTGCTTGTGACTCAGTGTCCCTTCTTGAACTGAAAAGCCTGTCAGGTCCCCCCACTCCTGGGGCCAGGACCCACACTTTAGAATGGCTCCTCCAGAGACTCGAGGTGCATGCAGGGGTGGGGGTCGCCTCCGAAATGGGTCCTGCTGTGAGGCTCGGCTCAGCATCCCACGGAAGCACCCTCTGGCCTCGGCTCCTGTCTCCACTGCCCCCCACGACCACCCGAGCAGCTGGGGAGCCAGGTGCCCCCTGAGGAGGAGCAGCGCGGCCTGGAGACCGCAGGCCCAGGTGTCTGCCCCGCAAGCCCGGAGCCAGTGAGGGGGCAGAGGCGGGGCAGTGCGCCCGCCAGGGTCGCCTGGCGGCCCGGGGAAGCACCCGAGCCCCTGCCACCACAGAGGCACCGCCGGGCACCAGCACCTGGTGACCCGCATGCCTACAGCTCAGCTTAGAGCCCCCGCCCGAGGCCTTCCCGCAGCGGACCCGGCGGCTGCCCTTCCTCACCCCTCTGCCGCCGAGCCCCACCTCCCCAAATAGTCTCCCCACCAGGGCACCTGGTCCCGCCCCAGGGGACCGTGGGCCGGGCCTGGAGCTGCTCTTGGCTGTGACAAGGAGCGGAAGGGGGCTGCTCCTGGAACCTCGCGTGCGGAGGCCGGGAAGCTGCTAGCGGCCTCGGCGCACAGGCAGCCTCAGCTCCGCGGCCCGTTCACAGCCTCCCTCACGCCGAGGGTCCGAGCACACCCTCCGGCAGAGCGGGCTGCGCCCTCGGCCTGCAGGTCGCCCCGCCGCCAGCCCCTCAGGGCCTGCAGCTGTCCGCCAGAGACGCCCCCGGCGTCCAGCATCCCCGTCTACGGTTCTAAAAGCCAAGCAGCGCGGAGGCCGGGGGCTGCGGTCAGTGTCTGCAAACCCTCCGAGGTCCTTCCCGGTCTGCCTCCCCGCGGGGGTGGGGGTGGCAGTGGCGGTGGCAGTGGTCCCGTCCCCCCTGGATGTTGTGTGAGACGCAGGGAGAACAGTGAGGGTGGCTTCCTCACTGGGCCATCACCGCGACAGAGGCATGAGAGACCAGCCCGAGCGAGGGGGGGGGGCGGCTGGGGGAGAGGGGGCCCCCGCTCCTCAGAGGCAGCGCTGCGGCCAGTGGCCACTGCGGCCAGCGAGCATGTGCACCGGCCGGGCCCCATGTGGGACGCTCACAGGCAGTCACGGGGCCACAGCAGGAGGCTCGGACCAGAGTGCCCAACGCCAAGCAACAAATCCGATCAGTACCAGGCGGTCAGAAGTTCACGGCTGACCCAAAGCCCCAGGGCCGGCGAAGAGAGCCACCCGGTCCGAGCCCCCCTGTGATTCAGACCCGGGGCCCAAGAAAGGGCAGGAGCCCAAGCCAGCAGAGCCCTGGTCCCTGCTGCCGGGAGTGCAAATGGCACCACCAGGCCGGAAGCCAGTTAAATAGTTAACTATGCACCGTGCGCCGATCACGTGACAAGCCATTTCCCGCCTAAGTATTTATTCACGGGAAAGGACTTTATTGCAGTCACCCCAACCTGTCAGCAGATTAATGAATAAACAGATTGTGCTATATCCATACAATGGAGCTATTGATAAGCATAACAGTATGGATGAATCTCAAAATAATTATGCTGAGCAAAAGATAAAAAGCCAGACTAAAAAGAGTGCATATCACATAATGCCATTTATATAAAACTAGAGGCCCGGTGCACGAAATTCATGTACTGGGGGGGGAGGGTGTGGTCCCTCAGCCTGGCCTGCTCCCTCCCACAGTTTGGGAGCCCTCGGGGGATGTCCGACTGATGGTTTAGGGGAACACACTGAACACCAGGGAGCAGCTCCTGCATTGAGCATCTGCCCCCTGGTGGTCAGTGTGCGTCATAGCAACCAGTCGTTCCGCCATTCAGTCAATTTGCATATTAGCCTTTTATTATATAGGATTCTGGGACATGTGAGTTAATCTGCAGTGAAAGAAAATGAATGGAACCAGTGGTTGTCTAGGAACGGGGAGCTCAGAAACTTTGGGAAGTGGTGGGTGTCACCTGCACCAGTGGTTTCCGAGGTCGTGTCAAAACTCATCCAGCGGCGTTTTTACTATGCATGGTTTTTTGTGCATCAATCATTCCATATAGACTTTTTTCAAAACAAACAAACAAAAAAACTCCCTTTGCTCAGTCTTGCACTAAAATGTTAAAGTATTCTTGGAAACAGCCCTTGGTTGCATCAGTTCTGTTCAATTGTGATGGGAAGTGGCCTCCAGACTCTGGGTGGGAGTGGAACCCTCATTTGCTGTGCGTTGAGCTAGCCCTGGATGGGTTTGGGGCTGCAAATTCCTTTAGAACCACTGCTAGTCAGTGGAGAAAGCAGCCACCAGGGGGCGCACAGTGACTTCCTTTTTCTGGAAGAAGCTTTGAGAAATCAAGTCATCTAGGAGGGAGTGTAGCAGGCTTTCCCACAGCATTGTAATTAAATCTTTTTTTTTGTTTTGTTTTTAATTAAATCTTTATTGTTCAGATTATTACATTTGTTCCTTTTTTTTCCCCCCCATAACTCCCGTCCTCCCAGTTCCCGCCCCACCCTCCGCCCTCACTCCCCACCCACTGTCCTCATCCATAGGTGCACGATTTTTGTCCAGTCTCTTCCCACATCTCCCACACCCCTTTCCCCCCCAAGAATAGTCAGTCCATTCCCTTTCTATGTCCCTGATTCTATTATAATCAACAGTTCATTCTGTTCATCAGATTATTTATTCACTTGATTCTTAGATTCACTTGTTGATAGATGCATATTTGTTGTTCATAATTTGTATCTTTACCTTTTTCTTCCTCTTCCTCTTCTTAAAGGATACCTTTCAGCATTTCATATAATCCTGGTTTGGTGGTGATGAACTCCTTTAGCTTTTCCTTATCTGTGAAGCTCTTTATCTGACCTTCCGTTCTGAATGATAGCTTTGCTGGATAAAGTAATCTTGGTTGTAGGTTCTTGGTATTCATCACTTTGAATATTTCTTGCCACTCCCTTCTGGCCTGCAAAGTTTCTGTTGAGAAATCAGCTGACAGTCGTATGGGTATTCCCTTGTAGGTAACTGAGTTTCTTTCTCTTGCTGTTTTTAAGATTCTCTCTTTATCTTTTGCTCTTGGCATTTTAATTATGATGTGTCTTGGTGTGGTCCTCTTTGGATTCCTTTTGTTTGGGGTTCTCCGCGCTTCTTGGACCTGTAAGTCCATTTCTTTCACCAAGTGGGGGAAGTTTTCTGTCATTATTTCTTCAAATAGGTTTTCAATATCTTGGTCTCTCTCATCTTCTGGCACCCCTATAATTCTAATGTTGGTGCGCTTGAAGCTGTCCCAGAGGCTCCTTACACTATCCTCGCATTTTTGGATTCTTTTTTCATTTTGCTTTTCCGGTTGGATGTTTTTTGCTTCCTCGCATTTCAAATCATTGACTTGATTCTTGCGCTCCTCTGGTCTGCTGTCGGGCGTCTGTATAATATTCGTTATTTCAGTCTGTGTGTGCTTAATTTCTAGTTGGTTCCCCAATATAAGATCGAGGGTCTTATTAGTTTTCGTGTAGATCTCATTAAGTTTATCGGCAGCTTCTAAACAGTTCTTGAGAGACCTTAAAAGTGTGGTTCTGAACTCTATTTCTTCCATTGACAATTTTGTCCTGTTTCTTTGTCTCCGCATTTTGTTATGCTTCCTTGGTGCACCCCCTAGTGGTCTTTGTTCGCAGTCTTATAGATAAATCTTGATTGTTGTAGCTAATTCCAGGGAGGGTTTGACCTCCAGGCCAAGTGGCTATGAGAATCAGCTGTGTCAGCAGTGAGAGAACTTCTGTCCTCTAGGGAGGTGCTAATCTAGCCTTTGCCTGAGGCTATCCGGCAAATGCCTCTGTGCAGGGCTTGGGCGGGGCGGGTCGCACAGGATCAACAGGGTGGGCCGGAGAGAGCAGTTATGGTGGCTCTCAGTCCTGTCCCAAGGGGCTCTGCCTCTCTGAGTCCCAGCACCCGCTGCAAAGCTCGGAGAGAAAGCTGCACTCGCTCTGACCGAAGCCAGACAGTCCCGCTTCTCCCGTTTGAGTCTGGGTCCCTAAAGACTCGCCCGGATCTGGTGCTCAGAGTCTGCGACTCCCTCCCGATTGAAAACAACAACCGCGCCCTCCGCCGCCAGCCCGCTCCGCGCACTCCGCACCTCAGAATTTGACTTCAGCACTGCGCCTCCTCTGAGTGTCCGTGTGCGTTTCTCTTTCCTCCTAGTTGTAGGACTTCCACTCAGCCAGCGTTCCTGTGGTTCTGGGTGATGTCCCTTCCGTTTTTTGGTTTCACTTTTGAAGTAGTTGTTCAAAGCAGCAAACTCCAGCGTTAACCTATGCCGCCATCTTGGTTCTCCCGAGGGACTCTGTTTCAAAAGTTCTTTGGCAAGAATGTAGCTTGAAATTCTGAAGCACTCATTTAAAAATAAGTAACAATAAAAGATCCTAGAAAATGTATAAATGCTAACTAATTTATAGTATGCCTATAATAATATAACTTACTAATACTGCCGGGGTCCAACCCCAGCAGGTCCAGGGGTCCCCAAAGGCGTGGACGGAGTCGGCGAAGAAGGAATGACACAGGGACTTCTCCAGCCAGGTTTGGTCACCAGGTTCTAGTCAGGTTCTCTTGCCAATTTCTGTAGTCAGGTTCAGTCCAGGATCCCCTGCCATGCTCTCTTGCCAGGCTTTTCCTCAAAGCTCCGAGGCCAGTCCCTGTCCAGGATCCTCCGGCATGCTCTCTCCAGTGAAGTTCTTCTGTCTCTAGAGAATGTTCTGTGTAGGTTCTGTGCCTAGGCTCTGTCTCTCTTGGTCCTGTCTTCCAAGCCCTGTGTTCTCAGTTCTGTGTCTGAAGTTCTGTCTTCTGAATTCTGTCTCATGAGTTCTGTCTTGTTGATTCTGTTCTAAGTTCTGTCGTAATTAAATCTTAAAAAACAAAATAGAAAATAGCCAAACAAATCAAGTCAAACAAATCAAGCTGGCTGTCGTCCCGTGCACCAAAAGGTTGCTAGTTTGATTCCTGGTCAGGGCACATGTCTGGGTTGGGGGCTCGATCCCAGGTGGGAGTGTGCAGGAGGCAACTGATCGATGCTTTACTCTCTCCCTTCCCCTTCCTCTCTCTCTAAAATCAATACAAATATTGTGACAAAAAACTTTGGTAAAGGTCCCTCTTCCAGGGACCAGCAATCCCTGTCCAGGATCTGACCTCGGAGCTCTATCCCAGAGAGTAAGTGCATCGACCATAGTCACTGCAACCTTGCTTGCCATCGCAGACTGAGAACAACCAAAACCCTTCCCTACTGTGTCAGAGCAGTTCTTCTCAAACTCCAGGGTGCATGGATCAGCCTCCTGGGGATCTCGTTAGAATGCAGAGTCAGGCTTCGCGGGCCTGGGTCGGCTGATGCTGCTTGGTGGGCTAATTATTGAGAATGGGGTTCTCCAGCTGGCCAGAGACGCCGCTGCGGGCTATCCCCGAGCCCCCGCTGTAAGGCTGCAGGGCTGGTCCCAGGCTCCTTCCATCTTTGAAATGTCTCTTTCATCTGCATGGGCCAAGAGAGCTCCCTCCCACCATCACATCCTAGCCAGTGAGAAGAGACATTTGCAGATAGTTTTTAAAAATCTATATATATAAAAGCACAGAGACCAGAACAGCGGAACAACCAGAACAACTGGTGGCTATGACACGCACCCGGCAGCCAACCAGCCTGATCCAGGCCCCTATTTGCCCCCCATCCCCGGCCACCTGCCCCCAATTGGCTCCCAACACCCCAATCGGGGGGCATGCCGGCTGGCCAACCACCCATGGCCCCTCCCCCCCGCCAGCCCACCTCCTACTCATGCACGAATTTGTGCACTGGGCCTCTAGTAAAAAATTAAAAAGCCAGGTCATGCGAAATACAATTGTCCTGAACTTAAGATAAATGAAAGAAAAAGAGTGGCAAAAGCTTACTTAAAGACAACGTAAACATTTTATGTCCCAAGAACACAGCTTGGTGAGGTAGGAAGCTCCAAGATACGGACGGCCAGGACAAACTCCATTTCGGCTGTGGTCCAACCAGATAGTGGCCAGCTCTCAGGGAAACCACAACCTAAGATTCCATGGCAATTGTGAGGAATGTGCCAATAATTGTGGTTCTCAACCTTCCTAATGCCGTGACCCTTTCATACAGTTCCTCATGTTGTGGTGACCCCCAACCATAAAATTATTTTCGTTGCTACTTCATAACTGTGATGTTGCTACTGTTATGAATCGTCATGTAAATATCTGATGTGCAGGATGTATTTTCATTGTTCACCACTCACAGGTTGAGAAGTGCTGGATTAGATCGTTTAAAAGTGCAATTAGAAAGCAAGGGCTTCCGAATAAAATGACCAGGACGAAAGGCCTGTTCTTAAAATATTCATAAGGGCGAAATAGAGAAAACAGGATGGCCCAGTGGGGAGGGCATCTTTTTCTGCCAAAGGCCATTTGGACGCCATTCAAAGCCTGCCTGCCTTTACCACCCTCTGTTCCTAAGACAGCAGAGAGGGGAGGCAGGGTTAAAAAGTGCAAGCTGACATAGAAGCACCCTGGTCCCAGATCTAGCCATAGCTTCCATGAGATTGTCTTCTCCATAAATATTAATAAGAAATAGCTTTCACTTGTCCCATCTGCCAGAACCTCAGCTTGGATCCAACTGGTTCTTTCACAAGCTGGTGAATGTTGCATTATTGTGCCTGTCTCGTGGCTAAAAGGTCTCTGTGTCTCTGTGTGTGTCTATCTGTGTTACAAATATGAGATATTTAGTAAATTAAAATTAATTGGTTTGCCCGGCTGGCGTGGCTCAGTGGTTGAGCATCGACCTATGAACCAGGAGGTCACAGTTCGATTCCTGGAAAGGGCACATGCCTGAGTTGTGGGTTTTGGGCTCAATCCCCAGTGGGGGGTGGGGGACGGGAGTGTAGGAGGCAGCAGATCAATGATTCTCTCTCATCATTGATGTTTCTATCCCTCTCCCTTCCTCTCTCAAATCAATAAAAATATTTTAAAAATAAAATAAAAGAGTCTATGTGTTTTAATTACTATTCTTGCTGGACTTATACCAATAATCAGGCCAAACTTATTGAAACTTGATTTATTTTGCAAATGAATTAGTCTTAATTTGGCTATCTTTGATAAAATGAGGGTGATTTCACAGAGGAAATTCGTATGTCAGTAGAATACCTCTGCGGGCACTGGATTCTGGGGCTGTTCACTGGTTCGCTGTCTTTTCAGTTTTGTTTCTGCCTGAAAACTGGATGGATCCTGAATTCTCCCAGTCTCCCCCACTCTCTGGCTGAGCCTCCAAACTCACTGTTCCCGGGCCCTCCCCCCATTTTGGCTGGAGCGCTGAGGACACTGCCCTCTCCCACAGCCGCGCTGAGGGGGGCTGGGAGGGGACCCCAACAGGCACAGCGCAGATGTGAGGCATCTCTTAGGTGGCGGGAGGCCCGGGAGACCCTCGGCTACAGGCCGGGAGCATCTCAGGCTGTCCCTGGCGCCGGCACCAGAAGAGGCTGCGAGCCAGACCTTCGAAACCCAGCAGCCCAGCTTCCAGACGGTTCCCCTCAGGCGGCTCCTGGCGGGACCGGGGGCTGAAACAAGTCTGCCCAGCACGTGCCACCGGGCCTGTGGGCTATTCTGAGCTGAAGGCCGTGGAGACACGTTTCCTCTGACAGAATCTACATGTGGGCCTGGCCCCTCCCCACGCCTGGGTCCCTTTCTGTGGCTGAACCTCTGGGGCACGTGGGCTCCCCATGCGTGTGTGCGTAACGGAAATTGGTTATTTTCTCCTGTTAACCTGACTCGTGCAGATCTCATGAAATACCCGCCCGAAAGCCACGAAGGGAGGGGAGCTGCTCCTCACAATGACGGAATGAGCAGCTGTGCCTCGCACTGGCACTCGGGCGGGCCTCCTTGGGTGGGGCCTGGAGGAGGCACAGCCTGGAGCTCCCCCCGCCCCCCCACCCCTCACCCCCCACCCTCCAGCCCCCCACCCCGGCCCCATGCAGGAGAGGCAGCCGCTGCTTGGACCACATCCCTCGGCTCCGAACAGCCCCCGCTGGGCACCCTGCCATTCAATCTTTACGGCCCTGACTATTTGACAGGTGGGGAGACTGAGGCACAGGGAGGTGAAGTCACTTGCCAAAGCTGCCAACTTGGTCCGGCCAGGATTGAACTGGACCCTGAAGGCCGCCGGCCCTGCGCTGGGGCCGGTCCAGGCCTCCCTGAGCCCAGGCGGCACTGGTGGTGGCGCCCTGAGGCTGGCTCCCCTACCTGCTCCCGCTAGAGCAGCGGTTCTCAACCTGTGGGTCGCGACCCCTTTGGGGGTCGAACGACCCTTTCACAGGGGTTGCCTAAGACCATCGGAAAACACATATATAATTACATATTGTTTTGTGATGAATCACTATGCTTTAATTATGTTCAGTCTGTAATGATGAAAATACATCCTGCATATCAGATATTTACATTACGATTCATAACAGTAGCAAAATTACAGTTATGAAGTAGCCACGAAAATAATTTTATGGTTGGGGGTCACCACAGCATGAGGAGCTGTATGAAAGGGTCGCGGCATCAGGAAGGCTGAGACCCACCGGTGTAGCGATGGGTTGACGGGGAGTCCTTGTTCCCGGTTGAGCCCTCTGCACTGAGCCGGGCCCACCAGGCAGTCGGCACCTCCCGCAGACCCACTGCCGAGGTGTCCCAGGGCCGCCCCGCACACCTGCTACCCGGGCCTGTCCCCGAGCAGCTGCGTGGTCTCCGGCCACGGAAGTCTCCGCTACAGGCCTTTACCACATGACACTGAAGTGAAGAAACAGCTAACCATGATATTCCTTCCTTTTAAAAGAACCCACTGCAGTTAAATAAACGTTTTTATGAAAACAACCTATTTGCCTAAAAGATTTAGTGAGAAGAGTGACATCTCTTGTGTATTTGCAAACCTCTTCGGTGTCCGGCTCTCAGCTTCTGCCTCAGCTCTGGCCCTTCCGTGCCACGCAGCCTCTGGAAATCTGACTGGACATTCATGAAAGAAAGAAATGATAAAAATAACACCTCAGGATTAGGAAGAATGATGTCTCACTGGGTCTCCCTGATGAAACAGCTCGGCACCATGTCCCCACGTCCCCTCTTTCAGATGAGAACATCTGGATTCATGCACGGGCACCCACAGCTGGGAGGGGGACCCACAGCTGGGAGGGGGGATCCACAGCTGGGAGGGGGATCCGCAGCTGGGAGGGGGGATCCACAGCTGGGAGGGGGATCCGCAGCTGGGATGGGGATCCGCAGCTGGGAGAGGGATCCACAGCTGGGAGGGGGATCCACAGCTGGGAGGGGGACCCACAGCTGGGAGGGGGATCCACAGCTGGGAGGGGGATCCGCAGCTGGGATGGGGATCCGCAGCTGGGATGGGGATCCGCAGCTGGGAGGGGAACCCGCAGCTGGGAGGGGGACCCACAGCTGGGAGGGGGATCCACAGCTGGGAGGGGGGATCCACAGCTGGGAGGGGGATCCACAGCTGGGATGGGGATCCGCAGCTGGGATGGGGATCCGCAGCTGGGAGGGGAACCCGCAGCTGGGAGGGGGACCCACAGCTGGGAGGGGGATCCACAGCTGGGAGGGGGACCCACAGCTGGGAGGGGGACCCACAGCTGGGAGGGGGATCCACAGCTGGGAGGGGGGATCCACAGCTGGGAGGGGGACCCACAGCTGGGAGGGGGACCCACAGCTGGGAGGGGGATCCACAGCTGGGAGGGGGGATCCACAGCTGGGAGGGGGATCCACAGCTGGGAGGGGGATCCACAGCTGGGAGGGGGATCCACGGCTGAGAGCGGATAGGCAGCGTGAGGACAGGTCCTCGGTCCCCCCTCTGCCTGAACCCCCTCCGCCTGAGGGGCCGTCCGGTGTGTGAGCGCCGCTGCTCTGGGAGCCGGAAACAAACAAATGCGAAAAGGCGGCGGCGGAGCGCAGTTTTCCCGCCGAAGCCTCGAGCAGCCGAGAACGAGCCTGCAGCCCCGCGGCGGCCGGACGCGCAGCAGGCGCCGTGGCGGCGGGACCCGCTCGAGGCCGCGCAGGCAGGGGCGTCCCGCGGGCTCCCGGGCCCCGCGTCCCTGCGAGGTGGGCGCTGCGGGGCCGGTGCCCAGGGGCAGCTGCCCAGGCCTCACCGTGACCGTCACAGCGGCCCGCCGCCCGGGGAAAGCCTCAGCCGGCGCTGCCACCACCGGCCCCGCCTGCAGGGGGCGGGCAGCGCTTCCCAATCCGCCGGAGCGCACCGCGGCTCCCGGCCCGGGGACCCCGCTCATCGGGAAAGGGGGTGACTCGGCGCCCGTGGAGGGACGCGCGGGCGGGGGGAGGGCCGGCTCATGCCTCCGGGGGTCCCCGTCCCCTCGTGTCCACCCTCCGCACGCCCTCGGAAGCCGTCGTTCTTGGGTTTTCGGGGGCTTCGCTGGTCACTGGCCCTGGGCAACGGATTCAGCCTCCAGCCCCTTCCCCTCCGGTCGCTGGAGGCGGGACTGCACCCGGAACCACGTGGTCGGCTCTGCAGGCACCAGCCGGGTCCGCGGGGGGCCCCCATAGCCTCGGCCTCACCCGGGCCCCCCCCCCTAAAGCAGCGGCTCTCCTGTGCCCCGTGCCGGGCACTCCCGAGTCTTCCCGAGCCTGGGACCAGCCAGCGCCCCAGGACCTCCGCCTGCCCCCACGGAGCCGTTGGGCCCCAGCGAGGCGGCGGGGGCAGCCTGTGCGAGTGTCCGTAAGTTTCCCTTAAAACCCTGGTAATCGCCAGGCCGAGCGGCGGGCCCTGCGCGGGTGGGGGCGGGGAGAGAAAGCCGCCGGGCACCTGGCACCGCCTTCGGGAGGGAACACGCTTCCTTCTGAAGCAGGCACTTTAGGGGCGTAGGCAGGCGTAGGGGAAGTTTGGAATGGGGTCCACGGAGGAGGCACAACTTCACAACACGAGGAAGCCAGGTGCAGGGAGCAGCAACGGTCGGATTTACATAGGACGGGGAGCTGGGAGTAGCCCACAAGGTCTATATTTACAAAATAAAGAACAAGGAAGAAAGCCAGAAAGAAAAGAACAATGAGGAAGGAGGGCGGGCAGGACCTCACCTGGGACGTTTGCGCTCAGGGGTTACTATAGTAACCAGACTACGGATAGTGACCAATCAGAGGGGACATCAAGGCACCAGGATCCGCAGCCCTTATAAGCCCTGGGGAGAAGGAACTCAGGGGGACCCTGTCCCCCTCCCCACCTGGGCGTCCGTTCTGTGGGACTCGTTCCCTCTCCTCACGTGGGAGCCTGTCCTTGTTCTTCAGTAAATCTCCGCCTTTGCTAGACCACCTTCTGTCCGTGGATTCATTCTTCCATTCCCACGGACAAAGAGTCCGGGTTCCAGTCCAAAAATTCCGTTTCAATTTCTCTTGAGAAACACCTGAGAGTGGGACTGCTGGGCCACCGGCTAGGGATGTGTTAACTTTATGAGAAACTTCCAAAAAGTCCCCATCGTTTTCTCCTATTTACAGCACCAAGAGGGGACCAGGGCCCGGCGATCAAGAAGCCGGCGGAGGTCACCGGCCAGTGCCAGTGGCCGTATCCGGTCCTCACAGGTTATTAATCATGAGACGTTCCACAGATTGCTGGCCTTTCCATTTTTCTAGAACAATCACAGTCGCTGGCCCTGTTGGCCCTGTGCTCCCCCATTTGGAGCTGAGTAATGGCTGTCCCCTTCAGCCGGGACACGTGCTCCCCAGTCGGCCACAGCCCCGCTGCCTGCCTCACTCACCTGCTGGCCTCCCGTGTGGGCAGCAGGGCCCTGGGACACGTTCATCGCCCCTAAGGCCCCAAGGACTCAGGACCAGAGCCAGGCTGCTGACGCACCCTTCGGCCTTCCTGGGATTGTGCCTCTGGAGGCAGATCGCAGTGTCAGGCTGTCTGTCTGTCCCGCTTCTGTCCATCTGTGCGACCCATTCTCCCTCCCCTACCCGGGCAGGCCACTCCCCTGCAGGCCCCCACTCATCTGGTGTCTTTTTAATTGCCGGGTCTTTGTGCAACCAGCCGCCCTCGTCTGGTGGACACATCTCTGGGTTCAAATCCTGGCTCTGCTGCTTACTGGCTTGCAGCCTGTGGGCGAGTTTTCTCATCAGTGAACTGGAGATAATGACAGGGTCTGTCTACGAGGGTGACTGCAAAGGTGGGTGAGCACTGGACAGAACCTGCGCGTGTGTGTGCCACCAGCCTCCTGAGCTCCTCTGCCCGGGCTGCAGCCCAGGCCCAGGCCCAGGCTCGGGGCTGTGGCCATGACTGCTCCGGCGTGGCTGCCTGTGCCACGGGGGCCTGCAGTGGCCACATCTTCAGATTATCCTACCACAGTGGGAGATCAGAGCCTGTTGAAAGTCTCGTGTTTTACAAGGGCTATTTTTCAGTCTTGAATGCCCTGAGTGCTCCGCAAAATCCTTCCTCTGTCCCTGCCTGTCCTGGTGTCGTGGGCCACACAGACCCCGGCCGTGGCCTGGCCACTCCTGACAGCTGCTCCGACTCCAGACGCCCGTCTTTGCACCGCCTCGGTCTGGAGAGCACAGGACGGGGCTGAACAAAGACGGTCACTGTCCCGGCCGCAGAGGCCCCGGGCGGCACTGACTGCTCTCCTGGGACGTTCCTCTGTCCCCTGCCTCCCCCGCCAGCATCTGTCCCCGCCCCCGCCCCCCCCCAGCTGTCCCAAGCCCGCCTGTCCCCAGAATGGAGGCGGGCCCGTGGGAGAGGGGTGAGTGGAGCTGGGTGGTGCCTGTTAGGGTCGCTGAGGAGGAACGCACCAGGACAAAAGTGGTAAGAATTATAAATTTACTAGGGCACCTGGAGACAGGTGGGCTGAGCCCCAAATGGCGCCAGCCCCCAGGGATGGGGGCCAGAGGCTGTAAAGGACTCTAGGTGGGCTTTTCCAGGTGGGGGGACTCTCTGGGCGGGTCTGGATCCTGGGAAGGTCCAGAGGGCAGAGACAATTGTGGTCCTGGCAAGTGGGATGTGGTCGAAAGGAAAGGGAATGAGGGTTGAGAGTGGCCTACAGGGCAGTTCCCAGGGGAGGGGCATCCATTCAATTCCCTGACCAGACCCAGGAGCGCCCTTCCAATGTGGACCCAGGAGGCTGAGGGCAGGGCTCGGGCCGCCACCTTCCCACAGGGGCTGGTCTCAGCTCCAGGTCAGGGCTGGGCTGGGCCTGAAGCATGGTAGCAGCCATGGTTGGGTGAATGTTTAATATTTTAACCCTGCTGGCTTGGCTTCTGTCAGTATTTGCTTCCTAAAATAATAGAAAAGTTATTTTGATTTTCTGAACTATATAAATCATCCCATTCGATTTAATACCCCATTGATTGTAATTTGAATACCCCATTGATAGTAGTCACACTGGTTTTGGGTTTTTGTTTGTTTTTTTATATTTTATTGATTTTTTACAGAGAGGAAGGGAGAGAGATAGAGAGTCAGAAACATCGATGAGAGAGAAGCATCGATCAGCTGCCTCCTGCACATCTCCTACTGGGGATGTGCCCGCAACCCAGGCACATGCCCTTGACCGGAATCGAACCTGGGACCCTTCAGTCCGCAGGCCGACGCTCTATCCACTGAGCCAAACTGGTTTTGGCGGTCACACTGGTTTTATAAAACACATTCCTCTGCACCTGGAGGCCAGGACAGCACAATTACTCCAAATTGCCCCAGTGGCTCCAGATAATGTGTTTCCGTTGACTCAGTGGTCCCAAGACCCAAAACAATAATTAATCTTTGTAGATAACTAATCAGCTCAATCTAAGCTTCTGTAACAAACTGCTTTTTGCAAACCAGGTTCCTCATTCCAAACCTCGAGATGTAATCAATACCTGTGTGATATTTGCCTATATAAATCTGGTGTTTCAGCCACGGGGGGCACAACGAGATTTGGAGAGCAAATTGCCCCCTCGTAGTCCCAGCTTTGAAATGAATGTGGCTCCTTAACTCGACTTCTTGAGGCGTCCTTGAGTGATTCGCGGGGTACATTACAACAGGCCCAGCTCTCCCTGTCCCTGGAAAGACCATTCTCACTTTTCCTAATCTCAGCTGCACTGGAATTTGGAGTTTGACCTGCAAGAAGATTCTCACTGGCAGGAGGGAGGCCGCCACTGCCCTCCCAGCTCTGGCTGCAGGGAGAAGCCGGTCCCCTCTTCACCGCGCCCTGCCTTCTCCTGCCTCCGAAACCGCCGCCAGACCCCAGAGCAGGGGGCCCGCACCCAGAGGAAGGTAAGACCCCTCCAATGATCATTTTGCGAACTGGGAGCAGCCTGGGGACGGGACCCAGAGCGGCAGGGCCCGCGTTCCTCGGCAGCAGGCAGATGGGTGTCTGGAGGGTGGGCACAGCCAGTGGCACCAGGTGTGGGTCCCCTTTCCCACTGGCCGAGTCACTGGCCAACCGCTGAGCCTCAGGTCTGAGGACCCAGGGAAGGGGCAGGGGACGATCTGCGTAACAGTAAGCCCCGTGGTTCCTGCAGTGCAGCTGCTGGTGACTGAGCAAAAGGAGTTTCCACCGGCGCCTGCTGGGCACGGGTGGCGGGTCCTGGCCTGGTCTAACGGGCACAGTCACAAATCACAGAGGGAGCTGAGAGCCTTTTAGAAACTGGCCCGGGCCTCTCAGTGGCAGCGCTGGGACTCACCCCCCGGGACTGTGAGCTACCGCGACACCAGATTTCCAGTGGCTTTCTGCTGGATGGTTCGGGGCAGCGGCTGGGAGAGGTGGCCCGCAAAGGGGTCCTGGGGATGTGTCCCGTGGAGGGGGGTGGGGAGGTTCCCGATGCACCAGGGCATGTGGCACGGAAAACACCACGCTGCCGTCTCACAACCATTTACTGAGCATTGCAATTACCGAGCAAAGTTCAAATTCAACTGCGTCCTCCTGCAGGTCTAATCAGCTTCATCCAGGGGTTCGTGAATGGGGCAGCAGCCCCTCCGGCAACTAGAAGGGCGCTTCGAGGGGTTGTCCAAAGGGGGAGGTTTATTTAGGCGGAAAGAGGGTGGGACTAAGAAGTTAACAAGTGGATTATTTCAGGCCTGGACAGCGTCCCGTCGGGGAAGGCGAATGACCCCACTAGTGCTGACCAGGGAGTTCCAGGCGGCGGGTTTAAGTTCCACTCCCGGGAGAGGCTGGGCCGGCAGGCAGGCGGCGTGGCTTGGCTTTGGAGCCGGGGCTGAGCAACAGGGACTCCATTGGGGCCTGTTTCTCTTTCTAACACTGCTTTGGGGGCACAGTGCAGTGGGGACAGGCAGTAATGAGAGTCATGCAGGTCAAATGCCATGCTTGACTCAACGGTGATGAGGAGTCATGCCCGCTATCAGGACAAATAACGTAAGGGCCAAATTTAGGTTGAGGTCCAGAGAAGGCTGTTTGGGGTGACATCTGAAGGGTGAGTAGGAGTTCATCAAGCCAAGAGTGTAGGGAACAGCATGTCAGGCAGAGGGAACAGAATAGCAAAGGCCCTGAGGTATGAAATGCTGCTCAAGGAATGAAAAGAAGGCCGGTGTGAGATGGACAGGGCCACAGCAGAGCAGGCACAGAGGTGCTTCGAGCAGGAAAGTGATCTGATCTACCTGATGGAGGTTCTGTGTGAGGGTGGACTCGGAGCAGGTGTGGTACCAGGAGGCAAGACGGGAGGTTCCTGCTCGAGCGGCTTGGATGACAGTGAGAGAAGCCAAGGTGAGGGCAGTGGGTGGACGCAGGCTGGACTTTGGAAGTGGAATAGGAAGGGATTAAGAGTCAGTGGATTCTGGTCTAGGAAGCGGGTGGGGGAAGTGGCCGTTCGGGGAGACAGGCATGGTCTCCAGCTTGGACAGTTCCGTCTGCAGTGCCGGCTGGACCCCACTTAGATGCCGCGCTGGCCTTTGGATGGACAGGTGGGGACTCACAAGGTGCTCTTGTGACGGTGGGTCTCCCCGGGAACCGTGAGACGAGATCATCTCTGGAGGGCCAAGGAGGTGGAGCGGGAAGCTGGCCCAAGGTCACACAGAATGGCAGGGGCGCTCACATGGGGTGACCTCCTGTTAGCTGGCTGGGGACAGCTGCCACACCCTGCCCTGCCCGCGGTATCTTCCCTAAATGCCAGCATGTGGCCCTTCCCAACGGGCCGGGGACGGTGTGGCCTCTGCTCCAACCAAAGTCCCCGGGATCGTCCTCCCGGCCTTTGTCTAAGGACCAGTCGCCGATGAGCCCAGAGCACCCGCTGCTCAGGCTGGCAGAGTGGTCCTTCAGCTCCTCCCTCTGCAGGTCCAGGCCCAGTGTCCACTCCACCTCCCACAGTGGACCCGCCCGGCTGGGCTGCCTCCACCACAGCCTTGCTGGGCATCCCAGTCCCGAGCCGGTCACCAGCCGGGCTGTGGAGAGGCAGCCACCCCACTGGGCACCACAGGGGATGCTGGAGGGGAGTGGCTGCGGCTGGAGTTCCGCCAGGGCCCACAGCAGGCCGGGCTAGCAGCTCGGGGAGGCCGGGGAGGAGCCCGCATCGGTGCTTTAGTGGGGTGGCCCTGGCCCAGGACCGGCTGCGTTTCCTGTGTCTGTTCCCTGGGGGCCTCTGACCTGACCCTCAGGGCTGCTGTGTGCTTCACAGCTGGGGCCAGGGTCTTCCTGACCAGAGCCCATGCTCTTTTCCTCAACGGTTTTATAAGAAGGGCAGGGAGAGGCCCAGTCCTCTGGACCTAGTCATGTTGTATAAGGAGCTTTCGACAAACCTGTGACACGGTGACACGCGTCGGATTACTAGCCCATTCACAGGAAGGTTGTTGGCCCGTGATCTCTCTCGGAGCTGAGAAGAGGCAGTGCCCCTCGCGCCTCGTCACGCGGCCACGGCCGCCGTTCCGGGAGAGTGCCGGCCTGAAGTTGGGCTTCGTGGTTGGAGGGCCACTGTCCCCGCTCGAGAGCCGTCCTGGGCTCCCGTCTCTCTGTCCCAGCTCCCGTCCCTGCCTGAGTCTGTGATCCTTGGCCGCTGTGCCACGTCCGAGCCAAACACTGCGCACGGCTGTGTCTCTGAATGTACTGAGTACACGGGCGGTTTTATGCTGCAAATCTTGTTCGTTTCTTTTACTTTCGCTATGAAATGTTTCAGAGGCACAAGTTATAAAGGATAATAACCCCACCAGCGGACGCCACACAGGAGAGAACGCGGTCCAGGCCCCGCCCCCTGCCCACGCAGCCGGCTGTGGAAAATTCCCACATCTGCCATGTGGGTGATGTAACCCGCCCAGAGCAGAGGGTGAGCGGCTGGCCGGTTCCCTTTTGTTCTTTGGCCCATCGGGGGCCACAAGGGAGGGTGTTCTTGCAAACAAAGCCTTCGTTATGGAGCCTGCTTTGCACGCCTCTGCCCTCCCATCCAGGGAGCGCCCTCGCAAAAGGTGAAGCAGGAGCCCACCCCAGTGTGCCCGCCTGGGCGGGGCGAGGGGCAGCAGGCCCTGGTGTCATTTCATCCAGTGGCCTGGGCACACGTGCTGCACGGGCCAGGTCCGCCTTGCTCACCGCGTTGTCCTCCATGCCCAGCACAGCGCCTGGCACACAGCTGGTGCCTAATGAGTGTTTGTCACTGAGTCCCCAGGGCTTAGCATGTGGCCTGGCACACAGCTGGTGCCTAATGAGTGTTTGTCACTGAGTCCCCAGGGCTTAGCATGTGGCCTGGCACACAGCTGGTGCCTAATGAGTGTTTGTCACTGAGTCCCCAGGGCTTAGCATGTGGCCTGGCACACAGCTGGTGCCTAATGAGTGTTTGTCACTGAGTCCCCAGGGCTTAGCATGTGGCCTGGCACACAGCTGGTGCCTAATGAGTGTTTGTCACTGAGTCCCCAGGGCTTAGCATGTGGCCTGGCACACAGCTGGTGCCTAATGAGTGTTGTCACTGAGTCCCCAGGGCTTAGCATGGAGCCTGGCACACAGCTGGTGCCTAATGAGTGTTGTCACTGAGTCCCCAGGGCTTAGCATGGAGCCTGGCACACAGCTGGTGCCTAATGAGTGTTTGTCACTGAGTCCCCAGGCCTTAGCATGGAGCCTGGCACACAGCTGGTGCCTAATGAGTGTTTGTCACTGAGTCCCCAGGGCTTAGCATGTGGCCTGGCACACAGCTGGTGCCTAATGAGTGCTTATGGAAGAGACACAGGGAAAGGGAGCCAAGGACAGAAGGAGAGGAGGGAAGGAGAGAAGGGCCGAGAGGGACAAACGAGACAGACCCACCAGCGTTGGATGATGCAACGAGCTTCCGCTGGAGACCCACACCTGTCATTACTGTGGCCTAGAAGCAAGTGGCACCGCAGGCCCAGAGCCCAGCTCACTGGCACCTCTTGGTGCCTGTTTCCCACCTGCAGGGTGGGCGTGTCATGTGCTGGCGAGGAGGAGATAAGAGCACACGTGTGCCTGGCGGGCTGCGTGCCTGGCGTTCGATGGCAGTGCCATGGGCTTGCTGGAGAGCGGGCACCTTGCAAGCTCTGCCTGGGAGCTTGTGGCCGGACAGCAGCACCTGGGCTCTGGTTTCTCTGTCTGTGCTCCTATCCCCAGGTGAGGATGCAGCCGGCCCCTCCTGGCCCCGGCAGGCCCCACCTCCTGGGACTCAGGAAGAGCCTGGGGCGGCACCAGCAATGAGTAACTTGTTTATCTGCCCCACCCCTCCCGGTGCCTGGCAGGCAGAGGCCTTCCAGAGGGGCTGGGGGAGGGGCGGGGGACCCGGAGTGCTGCTCCTCCTCACCCTCCCTCCCATTTAGACCTGCTGGCTTCTAGAACAATCTATCTCAGCCCCCAATTAAGCTGCTTCCTAAGCCCCTTGTTCTCAGTTCTCATCGTTGGGAGCAGCAGGTTGACAGTTTGAAAATGCAGGCTCTGAAGTCAGACAGATCCGGACTGAGGCTGAGCTCTGTGAGCCTCCTCCCAGCCTCAGCGAGAGTTCAAAGCTCCCCTTGGGGTGGGCGGGAACTAACAGATCGCTGAGCCCCTCCCCTCCCCAGGCGGCTTCTCTAAGTGAACCCCGCCGTGTGCAGGCCTCCGGGTCTCGCGCTGGGTCTCCAGGGGGCACCCGGGGCTGTCAGTGCTGTGGCCTCGGTGGGTAGAGGCCAGGGCTGCTGCGCGCATCCTGCAGTGCCAGCCCCGGAACAGAGCCACCCGGTCCCACGGGCAATAGAGGTGAAGCCCTGCAGCGACAAGGACAGGACAGTCCTGCACCGCAGCCGGCGCTCTGTTCGCCTTCTGATCAGAAGCAGGAAACTGCTCCCCGTTCTCCCCTCACGTTCCCTGTCATGAGGCACCCAGTGACCAACGCCCTGCCTGCCCACTGCTTGCTTCTAGTCAGGCCTCCCCCCTGGCCACGCCACGTGCTGGTCCACAGTCCCTCGATGGCCGCCCCTGGCTCAGAGCAGCTGTGCAGGGGGCCCAGGGCTGCTCCCCCCGCGGAGGTGTTTTGAGAATTTACGGGACAGCTTTTGGTTGTCACATGATTTGGGACACTACTGGCATCTAGTGCCCGGAGGCCAGAGACGGTAGCCACCCCGAAATGCACAGCTGCCCCAGGTGGCCTTTCTGACGTCCCACCAGACGTGTGTGTGTGGGGGGTGGGGGGGGGCGAAACATGCTTAGGACCTACGCCCAGTTGACACAGCACAATATATTGGGGTACTTTTTTAAAAAATATATTTTATTGATTTTTTACAGAGAGGAAGGGAGAGGGATAGAGAGTTAGAAACATCGATGAGAGAGAAACATCAATTCAGCTGCCTCCTGCACACCCCCTACTGGGGATATGCCCGCAACCAAGGTATATGCCCGCAACCAAGGTACATGCCCTTGACCGGAATCGAACCTGGGACCCCTCAGTCCGCAGGCCGACGCTCTATCCACTGAGCCAAACCGGTCAGGGCCTGTTGGGGTACTTTTGATGTAGGAATGTCCCCGCTGTTATTTCCCACGCTGTCTCAGATAGTTTTCACAGGGCTCTGCCTCACGTTAGGAGCACGGTGTTCGTGGCACCTGCTTGGACTTCCCCATAACGTTTAAAATCGCAAAGCACTTCTACAAATGTAACATCTGGTGCGCACAAGCCTCAAGTCGTGTCTGTAGACTCGCCCTTATTCTGTGCTTCTGGAATACAATGGCTTCTGCGTCCCCTGTTTCTCTTCAGAGCCCCTTTCGCGCAGTCGAAAGCATCTGCCCGCCCTTTGCGTCTTCCGGGCGCGGCAGAGCAGTTTCCGGTTGAAGCAGCATGATTCTCTCATAAACGCTGACCTTTGATTTCTCAGACAAGTGTCTCTGAGTCCTCTGACCCCTCCTGGGTTAGAGGCTGTGGCCTCGGTGGGTTAGATGCTGGGAGGAGGCTCGCAGAGCTCAGCCTCAGATCTGGACCTGTCTGACTTCAGAGCCTGCATTTTCAAACTGGGTTATTTGAACCCAAGGAGAGTGCGTGTCCTGGAACCTCCGACCTGCAGCCAGTCAGTCGGAAGCACAGGTGACGACCTGGACGTGCAGGGGGGTGGGGACAGTCCTGTAGGTCCGAACCCTTAACCTTAATCTTGTGGCTCTCAGAGCCCTTTTTAGGGGCTAATACGAAATACTTGTTATAAAAACGGGTATGAAAGGATGAGACCACTGATTTATATTATCCGTAAATGACACCAAAGGGCTGTGCGATCGCCTTCATGTCTGACCAGCCTCACTGCCCCCTCCCCTCCCATCTTAATACTCAGGCAAGAGTCTGGTGGTTCTGTAAACGGGTCCTGCTCATCACACCTCCCTGTCTGCAGGTGCTGTGGTCTCAGCCCCGAAAGCTCCCCAGAACGCCCCCCTCGCCCCTCCGCCCCATCCACACAGGACCACCTACTCATTCATCAAAACCCAGGTCAGGTGCTGCATCTGGGTTCCTCCGTGGAAAAGTAGGTGTCCTTGCCTTCCTCCACCTTCTAGAGCAGTGGTTCTCAGCTTTGACTGCACATTAGAATCTTTTCAAAGATCTGGGAATCTTTTTAAAATCCTGGTTTCTGGGCCTCATCCTTCGGAAATTGTGTTTCTTTGTTATGGGGTGGGGCCACAACATTAGTAACAAAGAAACAGAATTTCCGGAGGATGAGGTCCAGAAATCAGGATTTTAAAAAGCTTCCCCGTGATTCTAATGTGCAGCCCAGGCTGAGAACCGCTGGTATAGAGAATAGTAGCAGCGCCACAAGGTACTGAGCTCAGCTGTGCAAGCGCAGTGCTCGCACTTCACAGCTCACAGCACCTGAAGTGGCCACGCTCATTGCCACGCTCTGCAGAGGAGAAGGCTCAGTGTTGGAGAAACTGTGGGATGTGTGCGCCTTATCAGGAGGGTCAGGGATGGAGCCGGCTACGCCGCTCCAGGCGGGACGCTTCCACACGTGGGCCTCTGTGCTCGCTGCACCGGGCGTGGCCCTGTGTGGTGTTCCCTGTGAGCAGTTCCCACTGTGGGGCTGCACCTCCTGGAGGCAGGGACAGCCTTTCCATGCCTGGGCCGCTGGAGGCTCACACGCTGAGCTGAATCACATCTTCACCAGGAGGAAGTCAGTGCCAGTGGCTTGTAGTGAAAATCACCCTTGAGGGTGTTATTAGTTCCGGCTTCCAACAGCAGAGCTTTCTCTCGGGCAGCTGCCTGCGATGCCGGAGGGGCAGGTCCGTGTGCTCCCATCTCCCGGGCCACGGCTACCAGGTGTACTGGACTGGAAGGTGGTGGTCGTGGTCTGTGAAGTCATCTACACTTCTGGCAATTTCTACAGGAACAAGTTGAGGTGCCTGGCCTTCCTCCACAAGCAGATGAACACCAGCCCTTCCCTCAGCCCCATCGCTTCCGGCCCGACGGGAGGAGGCATGTGCCCCACAGGACCAAGCGGTCACGCCGCCCAGGACCGCCTCCAGGCATCAGTGGGACCCGCACCCGGACAAGAGAAATCCGATGTGGTCCCTGCCTCCCCAAGGTCGTGCGCCTGGTGCCTGCACAGGTCTGTCTACCCAGGGTGTCGGGCTCATGAGGCTCTGGAATGCCAGGCATCACAGCTGCCCCGGGGGAAGAAGGCCAAGACCCTCACTGGGAGGAAGAAGAGCTCACAAGGCCACTGACATGGGCGAACACCACGCGCAAAAGAAAACCAGCAGGTACGCTCAGGCCCTCAGAACTCCTGGACTCCTGGTCTGAGCCCAGTCAAACTGACTGTTCATTCCTCATGCTCGCCCGGCCTGCCTTCCCCCATCGCCTAGGAAGTGGGGCTGCCCACCTGCCTTCCCCCATCGCCCTAGGAAGTGGGGATGCCCACCTGCCTTCCCCCATCGCCCTAGGAAGTGGGGATGCCCGCCTGCCTTCCCCCATCGCCCTAGGAAGTGGGGATGCCCACCTGCCTTCCCCCATTGCCCTAGGAAGTGGGGATGCCCGCCTGCCTTTCCCCATCGCCCTAGGAAGTGGGGACCCCCAGGAACTACCATCTGGCGCCACAGGCATGTGGACTTTGAAGGCGGGGAACACAGAGGACGCCTTAGTCACTGGCTGAAGAAAGGCCTTTTAAAGAGTTGAACCGGCTCCGAGAGCTAGGCAGTCATCATTTGCCTGTGACCTACTCATTCACGAGAGTGTTGGGAAATCAGCCATTGGAACAGCTGGTTCAGTTTCAGTATTTACAAGTAAGCTGGAAATCTCAAGTTTAAACTTCCCGCATGCTCAGGTGCTGGACTGTGCCGTCGGGAGGAAGGAGCCAACGCTGGGGGCAGGGTGGGCCCGCTGCGTCCGACCGCCTCGGGTCACGGGCATCACCCTCTCACCCTCCCTGTACCTATGATCAGAAATGAATAAATTATTTTTAAAGAAATAAAAACAGCACCAGTTTATTACCTTATAGTTCTGAAAGTCATACGTTTCCAATAGGTCTTAAAGGGCTAAAAGTCAAGGCAACAGCAGGCCAGACTCCTGTGTGTTCTAGGGGCGACTCCATTAATTTGCTTTCTCACCATCTAGCAGCCACCTGCTGTCCATGGCTTCCGGCTCTATTCTTCCACCTTTAAAGCCAGCAGCACTGGGCCAAATCCTCCTCACTGTCCTCTCTGACTTCCTCCCCCACGTGGACGGACCCGGGGGTTGCACACTCCCTCTCAGAGCTTTAGGACATGCTTCCTATTAGAAGGAGCACTGGTTAGCAACCTTAATTCCATCTGCAAACTTCATCGTCCTTTCTCATGTGACTTTTTTTTGTTAATCTTCTCCAGAGGATATTTTTCCTATTGATTTTTTAGAGAGAGTGGAAGGGAGGGGAGGGACATAGAAAGAGAAACATTGATGTGAGAGAGACACAGTGATTGGTTGCCTCCTGCACAAGCCCAGCCCAGGGCCCAGGGATCGAGCCTGCCACCGAGGTACGTGTCCTTGACCGGAATTGAACCTGAGACCCTTGAGTCCTCAGGCTGGTGCTCTAACCACTGAGAAAAACTGGCTAGGGCCTTTGCCATGTACCTGAACATATTCACAGGTTCTGGGGATTGGGATATAAAGACCTTTGAGGAGACATAATTCTGCCTACCACAGAGATGCCTTAAGTCACCCATGAAAGTGCAGTGCACTTCGAAATGGCTTAGAACAGTGATTCAAAACAGATTCTGGAGCAACTCCCAGCTCTACCACTGAGCTCTATTACCTTGGGCAAGTTATCTAATGCCAGAAGCCGGTCCATCCTTGTTGCTTGACACAGTCACTGCAGGGAAGAAACATCTGCACAGCATATGTTTCAAGAGACCTGGCGTATATGGCATACTGTTCTTAATATGTTTGCTCCCCTTCTTAGCGCTATGTGTTCTAACCAGGGCCACCTCCCTGAGAAAGGTTGTTTCCCCAGGTGGGGATATTTCCCTGGAGTTAGGAATTAATGGGACTAAGGAAGGGAATGAATCAGTAAAACCCCCTAGTGTTACAGAAATACCATGTACTACTTATGAAGAACTTGGACTAAGACTGTTGGCAATAAATTTGGGACTTGTTGGGCCCACATCCCCAGGGGTCTGCCCACCAGGGAAAGCACCACAGCCTATACCCCTGGAGACCCACCGACACAGGGCAGTCCCAGGGAAGGCAAGCAGCGGGGCTGGGAGGACATAACCTTTACTGGGTAGGATAATCTCCTTCAGTCACTTCCTTGTAGCTTATCAGTAGAGCAGTAGAATAGTGACCTTGGAATAGCCCTTATAATGGAACACAGAGATTAACCTAGACAAGATTAAAATCAACAGAACTAGATAGAGACAGGATTTTTGGTAAAGGTCAGATAAGAAACTATGAACATGAAACAAGGAACTGTAGGAGGTTAAGGGAGGACCCAAAACATACCATGATGTGACTATAGAGGCATGCTTATAGGATCAAATGGTATAAATACAGATGTAACAGGAGAATAAAGAGAGAACCTGGCTATGCTGATCATCTGAATGCTGCCTCCATGTCATTCCTTCTTCACCGACTCCATCCACACCTTTGGGAACCCCTGGACCTGCTGGGGCTGGACCCCAACAACCTAACTTCTCTGTGCCTCAATTTTGCCATCTGGAAAACGGTAGAACAGTGCCCACTTTGCAGATTTGTAAATACTTAGAATAAGGCCTGGCATGCAGTAGGTGTTATATAGGCACTTGTTAAATATATACAATTTTATTGGAACAAGTTTGTAGTGTCTGGCCAAGCCTCCGACAAAATTATTGGCTAGGCCTTGGCCCGGCTTTCAGGTACTTGGGAATCAGAAACTGGCTCAGGCATCTTTCTCTGTCATTCCTGTTGTGTTTGTTAAGTGGCAGAAGTGATGACACCATCTGTACTATTTAAATTGTTTATCCTTCTTTATATTCTGCGGAGTGAGTGGCTGAATTGGTAAGAATTAACTATGGATTTGATAAAACTTCCCTGTAAACATTTGCTGAGTGAATGGGTGCTGGATGGATGAATCGACCCTCAGCTTTGTCTCCACACTCATCCCTCCATGCGTCGCCTATTGGGCCTATTGGCTGTCCCAGACAGGCAGTGAGAGGGTGTCGCCTTGCTTGGCTGTCCCAGGCAGGCAGTGAGCGGGGGAGAGTGGTGCTGGGCTCTGCATCTGACGCGCATGTGACCTCCACAGGATGCAAAGTGTGTTCAGTACCATGGAGAGCGGCCATGGCAGCCCGAGGCCCACACAGCCGGACCCCCTGGAGGCCTTTCCCCAGAGGAGCCTGGAGGCAGGTGACATCGCGGTGCTGGCCCTGTACTTCCTCTTCGTCCTGGCCGTGGGACTGTGGGTAAGCCAGGCCAGGGGGCGGCAGAGGGGAAGAAACTAAATTCAAAACTTTAAATTTTAAAAAATGCACCGACCGTTGGCCCCGGGTCAGGTGCCGAGTTAGGCACTTTCGCTTACGTAATCTCATGTAACATGCACGGGTCCTTATGAAGAAGAGGCTATCACCATGCCCATCTCATAGATACAAAAACTGAGGCTCAGAGAATTTCACTTTCTCATTCTGTGGGGAAGTTAGGAGAGCAGGGGTTAAAATCCGTATCTCCTGCACTTTGAAGCCCGTGCTCTTTTTTTAAAGGAAGGTTTTCTTTAGTCACATGATTCAAAAATAAAAACAACTTTAAAATGAGATACAGTGCAAAGTCCATGACTCACTTCCCTCCACAGGTAGCCACTGTCATTAATTCTGTGGTAAATTAGTGTATTCTCTCATAGTTCCTTTATGCAAAATCCAAGAAAATATTGTGTACATTTTCCTCCTTTAAAAATAGGAGGCAGCCCTAGATGGTTTGGCTCAGTGGATAGAGCCTTGGCCTGTGGACCGAAGGGTCCCGGGTTCGATTCCGGTCAAGGGCATGTACCGTGATTGCAGGCTCCTCCCGGTCCGGGCCCTGCTCAGGGCCTGTGCAGGAGGCAACCAATCGATGTGTTTCTCTCACATCAATATTTCTCTCACGCCGAAACAGGTTTGGCTCGGTGGATAGAGCGTTGGCCTGCGGACTGAGGGGTCCCAGGTTCGATTCTGGTCAGGGGCATGTGCCTGGGTTGTGGGCACATCCCCAGTGGGAGATGTGCAGGAGGCAGCTGATTGATGTTTCTCTCTCATCGATGTTTCTAGCTCTCTATCCCTCTCCCTTCCTCTCTGTAAAAAATCAATAAAATATATATTTTTTAAAAAAAATTTCTCTCAGTCTGCCACAGATTCTGCTGGGAGGAGACCGAGCCCAGTAAGGTGGGGCTGCTGGGAGTTGGGAGGATGGGGCAAGTGCTGGTCAGGCTTTTGGGGAAGTTGAGGGGGTGTGGGATCCACCTCAAAGCCACACAGCGTGGTCACTGACACCTGCTAAGTCCGCCCAGACCTCTACGTTCTGGCCAAAGCAGCTGACTCCTCCCTCAGCAGGGCCCAGCTCCACAGGGAGCAGGACAGGGAGCCTAGAGGGTGGGCTTGTGCACTCCCCCGGGCTGATGTCCTTTGGGAAGGAATGCTCCACCCAGGAAAGGCGGTGTTCTGCAGCATGGGAGAGGGACTCGGCACAGGGATTCTGCCGGCTGGCCCTTCAGCTCTCTCCCAGAGCCACAAACCCCAGACTCTCCTCATGTGACTCTAGTCCAGTGGTCGGCAAACCGCGGCTTGCAAGCCACATGCGGCTCTTTAGCCCCTTGAGTGTGGCTCTTCCACAAAATACCGACTTCTGCGCATGGGCCACGAAGTTTCAATCGCACTGTACTGCGCACCCACACGTGGCATTTTGTGGAAGAGCCACACTCAAGGGGCCAAAGAGCCGCATGTGGCTCGTGAGTCGCAGTTTGCCGACCATGGCTCTAGTCCATCCTGTTCTCCCTTTGCTGGAGCCCAGGGTGAGTGACTGCAGATGGCATTTTGTGCACTGGCCCTTTAAGAGGGCGCTTCTGTCTCCAGTGGACTCTCGTCCCCCCCTGACAGACAGAAGCCCTGAGGCTTTTCACAGCCAGATGTTCTGTGGGCGCCTCTTCCTGGCTCTTTGCTCAAGGAGAACCCCCTGCAGTTTCGAACCTCAGCCACCATCTCCGTTTGTGGGGCCAGCCCTTTTCTTGTCTCTGCCCTTCCGACCCCTGGTGATGTGGCTTTTTCTGTAAATCCTTGGTTATAAAACTCCTCTTCAGCTAGTCTTCAGACTTTTCTGTAATTTAGTTGTAATCCCAGCTCAGTGTTGGGAGGAGGTGAGTGTAGCTTCCACCTACTCCACTGCCATCTTAGGTTCTCTGTTTGGTTCTTTTTAATACTTTCAATCTCTTTAGTAAAGTACTCTTCTATTTTTTAACTTTATCCCTGAGCTCACTGAGCTGCCTTTCTGAGTGTCTTAGTATCTTGTTGACTTTTTTTCATGACTATATCGAATTCTCTATCATTTAGATCCTAACTTCCCATGACTTTGGTTTGTGGGCGATTGTCATTTATTTCTGTGGTACTATGTTTCCGTGGTTGTTCATGCTGCTTGTGGCACATTTGAAATAGTGAACACTTTTTCTATTTAGGTACCATTTTGATTTTTAACAATTCAGTAGGTTGATAATTAGAGGCCTTTCTTTTGTTTTCCAGCAGAAAATCTTTCTTACCTGTGTTTCTTGTGCCTCTTGGGTCCTGATGGAGGGGTGGCACTGTGGTCATGAGAGTCACTGCCTGGGTGAGCAGGATGGGGGTACCGCTGCTATGTCCAGGTCACCTGGGTCTCAGGGCACCACCACCATGCTGGGGGGTGTGGCCGGTTGGGGAGAGCCAGGTCCATGAGCCCACTGTGCTGTCACATGGCTCCCTATGACAGTCGGCACCACTGAGCTGAACCAAGAGCCATAGATGTGTCAGCTCCACCACAGTCATGGGAGGGAGCCAGATTTTCAGGTGCTGACACTGCTTCTGCCCTCCTTACCCTCCCCCAGGCTCTGGTGTGGGGCTGCACCCTGACTTCTCCCCCTCATCAGCTGGGGCTGTGGGCTCAGCTGCAGCAGCAGGGGAACTGCATTAGCAGCACCATCCCTGTCCTCCTCCCCATCCTGCCTCCCTACGCATTCCAACACACCCTCCTTCAGGTGCACCACGTGTGGCGCTCTCACGCATGCTAGTGTGCTGAGCAGAGGAACCTTTGTTGAATTACAGATGTCCAGCTAATTATAGACACAAAGGGGTGGTCCCACTTTGCCATGATGCTGACATCATTCTGTAGAGTCTGTTTTCTATAGGAATATTATTTGCAGGGATGAAAAGATACCATATCATGCCATCTTCCATCCAGTAAGAATCCTCTCACCAACATTCACACCCAGAAGCTCAGAGAAGTTGAACAACTTATTCAATATCACACAAACTACTTAGTGGTCAAAATGTCTGTATTAAAATGCCTTCAATGCCAGGGAGCTTACTTCTAAAGATGGTTTTGTGGGCCAGCTAAAAACATGGGCTCCAAAACCAAGCTGAGCTAGGCTTGAATTCCTGTCCCTTCTGCTATCTAGAAATGTCACTAGATAAGTGGCTTTAATTCTGAGCCTCCATTCCTTACCAACTCCCAACCTCCTGGGAGTTAATAAGAATAAAATGAGATAATGCTTTGAAATGCTTAGCCTAGTGTCAGACACTGTACAAGTGCTAACACAGAATAAATGATACACATTAGGAGCTATTATAGATAAGCCATGAGTGTAAAACTCAAAGGCCTAGGGGTCAAGTAGGTTATTATCAATGTGTGAAGCAGGGACTCGTAGGGGCTGTGTTGACCTAAAGAGTGTGTCTCCTCTAAAAGTATTCAAATTAAAATCTACTTTATAACCACGGGCCAAACAAAATCTATTTGGTGTTTAAATCTGGCCCAGTGGACTCTCACTTTATCGTCCGCAGCCTAGGGATGCCTCTGTGTGTTCCTCTTTTCCCTCACCCGCCTTCTTTGTTTTAGTCCACAGTGAAGACCAAAAGAGACACCGTGAAAGGCTACTTCCTCGCCGGAGGGGACATGATGTGGTGGCCTGTGAGTGATCTTTGGTTCAATTACAGTCGCTTCTCAAAGAATTTTCAAGTGCTGCTGTTCTGTCTAGCTTTGCTTGTTCAGGACTCTGTAATTGCACATTGTGTGGAAGTTACAGTATAAACTAGTTCCAACCCAAATTTGTTTAATCAAAAAAGAATTTATAGCTCACCTAAGGAAAAAAATCTAGGGTTTCAGTTATGGCTGAGTACAGGGGCTCAAGTGATATTATTAGGGCCTGGTCTCCCTCTACTTATTCTCTCCCCCTCCATTTATTCTTTATATTTCTTTCTATCTATCTATCTATCTATCTATCTATCTATCTATCTATCTATCATCTCTCCTCTGGATGGGTGCTATTCCCAAACAGCCTCGACTTCATGTCAACAAGCTGGTGGATGCTGCTCCAGACCTTTCATCCCCCTAAGTTCCAGCCCAGCATGGGGAGAGCATCTGCTTCCATGGAAGTGTCCCTGGGAAATATCTCATTTCTGATTATGGCTCATGCCCATCCGCTGCCAGTGACTGTGGCCAGGGTGGTTTGATGTGCTGACTGGCTCAAGCCTGGGTCACACACTCAATGCCTGAGCTGGGGGCTGCGGAACCTCCCCCGAGGCGTATATGATGAGAAATGAGAGGGACTAAAGCCTTAAGGAGATTGGGCCGGTATGTTATTTTCAAGTAGATCTAAGGACATTGCCAAACACGCGTGCAACACACAAACACATCACCCATACACATCACATATATAGACAAGCCTCTACTTAGTAGGCCCAGGGAAGGTGATCAGGAATAATACTTTTACTTGGGATCCTAAAATAAGGGTCAAATTTTTGAACTAAGAAGAGGGAGAATTTCCCCCATTTGCAGTAAGTTAAAAAAAAATGCAGAGTTTAAGATGCAGAGAGATAATAGGTGTCTGGGCCTCTAGCAGAATAGGATTGGAGCTCTTTAAAACCCATTCCTCATAGAATTGTCGCTATTTTCCTCTTCCTGAAGTTCCCTGGGAGACTCCACTTGCGAGAGCAGCCTTTTCCCCAGAGACATTTGTCAAAAGCAATCAGTGCCAATTGTTTAACATTACAGCTGTCTGAGGCAGCAACAACTGTTGGGGCCCACGATGGACTAATCAAGGCACTTAAAGGAAAAGCTGGAGAATGAGATGTCCCTAGAGCATTTTGAGAAGCTCTGACATAGTCCTGGGAATATAGAAGCCACGTGATATCCAGGGCTGTGCACGTGCTTAGGAAAGACCTGAAAAGGTCCTCAGCTCTCACCTCTGGCTCAGCTTGAGGCTCTGCATAAACAGAAAGTGAAAACTAGGACAAATATCCAGGTTGAGTGTTGAAAGCATACCCTGACATCCATACAAAGCTTTCTGGCAAAGGCTGGGAAAACTATTTGTTTTAAACATGTAAGAAAATCTCTGCCTAGTTATTAACTGACCACTAAGTGGACACATGACAAAGAATACAGACTTTATAGGATTCATTCAAGAAAGTCTATAAACAGCCGTAACCGGTTTGGCTTGCGGACTGAAAGGTCCCAGGTTCAATTCCGGTCAAGGGCATGTACCTTGGTTGCGGGCACATCCCCAGTGGGGAGTGCGCAGGAGGCAGCTGATCGATGTTTCTCTCTCATCGATGTTTCTAACTCTCTATCCCACTCCCTTCCTTTCTGTAAAAAATCAATTAAGTATATTAAAAAAAAAAAAAAAAAAGAAAGTCTATAAACAAATAAACAGTAGCAACAACAAAAAATTACTAAAACAATCAACTCAGGAATGAGGAACAATCAGATTTCTAGGGTTGCCACTGATGTTACGTTAAATGTCCACTTTTAACAAAACATTATGAGTCATGCAAAAAAATAAGAAAGTATGATCTATATACAGCAGTGGTTCTCAACCTTCCTAATGCCACAACCCTTTAGTACAGTTCCTCATGTTGTGGTGACCCCCAACCATAAAATTATTTTCGTTGCTACTTCATAACTGTAATTTTGCTACTGTTACGAATCGTAATGTAAATATCTGATATGCAGGATGTATTTTCATTGTTACAAATTGAACATAATTAAAGCATAGTGATTAATCACAAAAACAATATGTAATTTTATATGTGTTTTCGTATGGTCTTATGGGACCCCTGTGAAAGGGTTGTTCGACCCCCAAAGGGGTCGCGACCCACAGGTTGAGAACCGCTGATATACAGAAAGAAAAGTAGTCCATAGAAAGTGGCCCTTGCCCTGGCCAGCTTGGCTCAGTGGATAGAGTGTCAGCCTGCGGACCGATGGGTCCCAGGTTTGATTCCGGCCAAGGGCACATGCCTGGGTTGCGGGCTCGATCCCCAGTGGGGGGTGTGCAGGAGGCAGCCGATCGGTGATTCTCTCTCATCATTGGTGTTTCTGTCTCTCTCTCCTTCTCCCTTCCTCTCTGAAATCAATAAAGAAATATATTAAAAAAAAAAAAAAAAGAAAGTGGCCCTGAACAAGCCCAGATGCTGGACTTACTGAATAAAGACAATAATCCTTCACAAACTCTTCACAGAAAAATGTAAGGGAACTCTCTCTAATTCATTCTGTGAGTTACGCATTCGCTGGCACCAAAATCAGACAGACACCACAAGAAAAAAAACTACAGACAAATATCTCTCACGAATATAGACTCAAAAGTCCCTAAGAAACCAATCCTAGCAGTATATAAAAAAGATTATACACCATGGCCAAGAGAGATTTATCCTAGAAATGCAAGGTTGGTTGAACATACAAAAAAAGTTGATTAATGTAATACACTATATTACATTATAATAAAGAACAAAACTACATGATCATCTCAATATATGCAGAAAAGACGTTTCATAAAATCCAACACCCCTATACGATTAAAATAATAAACTCAGCCAACTAGAAATAAAAGGAAAGTTTTTCAACCTGAAAAATGGCATCTACAAAACTCCACCAACATTTAACATTATACTTAACTAGAGGCCCGGTGCACAAAAATTTGTGCACTCGGGTGGGGGGGGGGGGGTCCCTCAGCCTGGCCTGTGCCCTCTCGCAGTCTGGGACCCCTTGGGAGATAACAACCTGCTGGCTTAGGCCTGCTCCTGGGTGGCAGAGGGCAGGCCCAATCCCTAGGTGCAGCCCCTGGTCGGGCTCAGAGCAGGGCCGACTGGGGAGTTGGCGCCGCCCCATCATGCACAGAGCAGGGCAGATTGGGAGGTTGTGATGCCACCCTCAGTCACACTCAAGGCAGGGTCGATGGGGAGGTTGCGGCGCCACCCCCTGTCACACACAGAGCAGGGCCAATCAGGGGGTTGGGGCACTGCCCCCGTCACACACAGAGCAGGGCCCATCAGGGGGTTGGGGCACCGCCACTCTCACACTCAGGGCAGGGCTGATGGGGAGGTTATGGCTCTACCCCATCACACACAGAGCAGGGCCCATGGGGGGGGGTTGGGGAGCTCCCCCCTATCAGGCACAGAGCAGGGCTGCTCAGGGGGTTGGGGCCCCGCCCCCTGTCACACACAGAGCCGCAGGACGATCAGGGGGTTTGGGCGCTGCCCCCTGTCACGCTGATCCCGGTGCCGGGAGGCATAGTACCCTTTTACTATATAGGGTAGAGGCCTGGTGCATGGGTGGGGCCGGCTGGTTTGCCCTGAAGGGTGTCCTGGATCAGGGTGGGGGTCCCCACTGGGGTGCCTGGCCAGTCTGGGTGAGGGGCTGAGGGCTGTTTTCAGGCTGGGAGTGACTGAAGTTCCCAACCGCTCCTTTTTTTCTTTCTTTTTTTTTTTTTTTATTCTGGGCCAGCTTTACCTTGAGGCTTGGCTCCAGCTCTTAGGCCTCTGGCTGAAAGTAGGTTTCTGGCCTTTGCTTACAATGTTGTGAATCTGCTGGCTGAAGTCCGGTGGTATTTGTTACAATGTTTCTTAAACTGCCTGCTCAGAGGCCTGTAGCCGCTGTCACTGAGGCAACCAAGCCTCATGTTAGTTTCAAGCTGCCTGCCATCTTGGCTGACAGTTAATTTGCATATCTTGCTGATTAGCCAATGAAAAGGGTAGCGGTCATACGTCAATTACCATGTTTCTCTTTTATTAGTGTAGATTATGAAAGACGGAGAGCTTCCCCCCAATATAAAGAACCAGGCAAGGATGTCCCTTCCTCCCGTTTCTATTCAATGATTTACAGGAGGTTCCAGCCAGGGCAACTCACACACACAAACACAAATGAAAGCCATCCAGCTTGAAGAGGAGCAAATAATACTACCTCTATTTGCAGATGGCATGATCCTGAAAATAGAAAATTCTGAGTAACCCAGAAAAAATACTGTAGCTAATAAATGAGTTCAGTAAGTGCAGATATAAGATCAACATTTAAATCAATATAAAAGGTCAACATTTTTATATGTTAGCAATTAATAATTTAAAAATAAAATTAAGAATATTTCATTTGCAATTGTATCAAAAGAATAAAATAGGAAGTTTTACAAAAGGAGTATGATATATACACTGAAAACATTGAAAGTGGCCCTGAAAAAGCCCAGATGTTGGACCCACTGAATAAAGACACTAATCCTTCACAAACTCTTCTTTAGTCAAAGAAGGACTGAAAAATTGGGAACACAGCCTGTGTTCATTGGTTTGAAGACTTAATATTGTTAAGGTGGTAATATTTCCCAAACTGCCTGACAGATTCAACATTCCAGCTGCCTTCTTTTGTTGTTGCTGCTGAAATTGACAAGCAGGTCCAAAAATCTAGGTGGAAATGTAAAGACCCAGAATAGCCAAAACAATCTTGAAAAAGAACAAAGTTAGAGGATTCACATCTCCTGGTTTCCATACTTACTACAAAATGACACTGATCAGGAAAAAACGTGGTAGAGGCGTAAGGATAGATCAATAGACTAGAACTGGATGAAAGCCAGAGTCAACAGGAGGCCCAGGAGCCTCTCCGACAGCTCTGTCTCCCTCTCGCTCTTACCCACGTGCCCCCCCCCCGCCCCCCATTTCTACTCTGTCTCCATCTTCACCTCCACCCTCTGGCTCTTGCTCGGTGCTCACCTGGTCAGGCCTCTGTCATGGTCCTTTCCCTCAGCTGAGTGAGTGATGAGCACAGACCTGGACATGCCCCCACCCACCCCCACCCGGTGGCACCCGCTCCGTCTGAGGGACCAGTTCCAGGTTCCCCGGAGAGAGAATGTCAGCGGCCCAGCTTGGGTGCCCAGGCCTATCGGTCCAATTAACCGAGACCAGGGATGGGGTCATCAAGTCCAGTCCCGGCCGCTTAGAGTTCTACCCGAGGCCGGCTCTCTGCTTTGCTACTTTGGAAGCAAAGCTGGGATAACAGGCCCCCTGGCTCTCATGGGACACACTTCCTACAACATCCTTCTGCCCGCGTGCGCCCCGGGAGGCCGCGTGCGCCCCGGGAGGCGGCGTCGGGTACTGCACAGCCCTAGGAGGCACAATTCGCACTGTAGCAGCGTAGGTTTGCATGCTTATTATGCTGATTTACGATAAGTGGAAGGAAGAGTCTGGGGGAGGAGTCTTTTCTAATTTGAAGAGAAGGTGCCAGGGGTAGCCCTGCCTTCTCCCTTCTCCTCTGTCCTCTCTGGAGCGGGGAGTGAAGGGGGGCGGGGTGGGGGGCGGGGGAGGCAGGGAGGTGCCCAAAACTTGTCTCCAACGTATAACCTGTCGTCTCCCCACAGGTGGGTGCGTCCTTGTTTGCCAGCAACATAGGAAGTGGACATTTCGTGGGCCTGGCAGGGTCGGGCGCTGCGGTGGGCATTTCTGTAGCTGCTTATGAGTTTAGTGTGAGTACTCACCACGCAGTGGGCAGCCCTCTCCGCCTGACAGGGAGCTCTGGGGGCAGTTGTGTGCATGCCTCACCTTTAAAACCAGAGCGGTGCTTTCTGAAACACGAACAGGGAGCATCAGGCACCCCGGCAGCAAAATCAGTCTGACTGCCAGTCTCGGCCTCCGGCCCGGGGTCTGTCTGCTTGATGGGGAATGACTGTGCGGGGAATGACCTGGCGGCCGGGTGCCTGCGGGCATCACAAAGCCTGTGCGGCCCAGTGGCCCTTGGCCGGCGGCCACGCCCCGGACACCAGGCAGGACGCTCTCTGAGTAGCGGGTTCCGCCTGATTTGCGGAGGGGGGTGCGCTCATTAAAGTGACCTTCATCTTTATAATGAGTAGCTTTTTAGTGCTTTCTCTGTGCACTGACTCATTATATCGTGGGATTCGAGTACAGACTAGAGCCCGGCTGCCGGACTTGGCATCCTGGCTGCATCGCTTGCCAGCTGTGTGACCTCGGGCAAGTGGCTTAACCTCTCGGAGCCTCGTGTATAAAACGGGGATAGTAACAGCCCCTGCCACGTGGCGACGTTGTGAGGATGAGGGGTTAATGCTTGTAAAAGGGGCGGGGGGGGGGCGGGAGGGGTATAGTAAGGGCTCATAAGCATCATCGCAGCGGTTTCCTTGCAACCGCCCACCTAGGCCTGCTGCTCCCGTTTCTGGCGAGAGAAATGGGTCTCAGAGACCCAGGGGGCTCTTCTAGCGCCGCCCCCCCCCCCCCCCGCCGCCCCTTCAGCGCCTGCTGACCCCTCCATGGGGATGACGTGAGGCTTAGGGGACACTGTGCTAGCATCCACAAAGACGTGGCTGTCTCCATTTGTCCCTACGTCATCCCCTCTCCCATCTAAACATGGAAATATGACGTCCCGGGAGGGTGAGCCACTCAGCCAGTGAGAGACGGACAGACGGAGCCGAGCAGACCCGGTTACGGGAGGGGCCGCGGGACTCCCGGGCGCCTGCGGCCAGCAGACTCCGTGTCCTCCGCAGGGCATATTCTCCGTGCTGACGCTCGCCTGGGTCTTCCTCCCCATCTACATTGCAGGCCAGGTGAGTCTGAGGGCGCCGCGGGCACAGAGTGAGGAGGCCTTGGGAAGGGGCAAGCCTGCACTCCCTCCCCTCCCCAGCACCCCGCCCCTCCCCAACACCCCGCCCCTCCCCAGCGCCCGCCCCTCCTCCCCAGCGCCCCGCCCCTCCCCACCGCCCCTCCTCCCCAGCGTCCCGCCCCTCCCCAGCGCCCCGCCCCTCCCCACCGCCCCTCCTCCCCAGCGCCCCTCCTCCCCAGCGCCCCTCCTCCCCAGCACCCTTCCTCCCCAGCGCCCCGCCCCTCCCAAGTGCCCCTCCTCCCCCAGCACCCCGCTCCTCCCCAGTGCCCCTCCCTCTGCACAAGGACTTCCACTGGACAGCCCCTAGTGGTCCCAGCTTGCAGAGGGATGGTGCACAGGGGAGACAGTTAGGAGCCTGGTCCTCAGAGCGGTCTCTGAAATGTTTACGGCATAGCACGTTACTCCTTTCAACTTAAGAAAAACCCAATCCAGTGATTTTTCTTCTGTTGCATGCAAAACTACAATAATTGAGTTACTTCTAACTGATATGAAATATTATAATTTTATTTTACCAAGTAATGCTGCTTGAGGATTTTGAAAAAGCAGCTTTGGACATTATTTCTGATCTTACTGAGACCTTTCTGTCACTGGCACTGTTTTAGAGGTTTAACACACACGGCAAGATCATCAATATCATAGAGTTGTTCATAAAGCAATAACTGATTTTCATCTTCTATTATGAAAAGTTTTCAAATACACAAAGTAGACAGAGCTGCTTAGTGATGAGACAAGTCGTTTAAAAATGTGCCAGAAGCAGTGCAATCTGTGGAAAGGGCGGTGATGTGGGCATACGTGGTCCCAGTTGGAGACAATACGAGTCTGAATAAGAAAGGCCTTTGGTGGGTGGGCCCCTGTGACTCGCTCCTGCACAGCCAATGTGTCTGGGGTATGACAGCACCGGGCGGGCATGAGGGGCGGTGGGCCAGGGCATCAGTAAGCATTTATTGAGCACCTACTATGGACAGGCGTCAAGGAGGGTAGCAATGCAGGTTCATTCACAGGTAGGCGGCCAGGCCTTCTCAGCAAATGGTCTTCGTGTTCTGTGGCGAGCAGAAGATCGTGCCGTCTGCCAGAGGCTAGATATGACATTTTCTCAACCCTGAGTCGGGGGGTGCAGAGGGGATGAGAAGATGGGGACAGACATGCCAAACCCCAAGAACAGTGCTGTCCCCCAAATGGTGCTCAGCAACATGGCTCAGCTCCTGGGGTGTCCCACGTGGCAAGGACACCTGGCTCGGGCTTCCCACCCAGGCGTGCGGGGCCTCCCTTGGCCGGTGCCTCCAGGCGAAGGGGTCCTCTGACGCCCGTCCTCTCTGGAGTCCGCGTGTTTTGCTGGTAGAAGCCCCTGGTGTTCACGGGGATCTGGCTAGAGCAACTTCCCCGAAGGCCAGCACATGGGCACAGGGAGTCACTGAGCAGGTCTGAGGTGTGCCCGTGGCCAGCAACACGGAACCCCATGGCGAGTGATTTCCTTTCCTGGTCGGTCAGCTGTTGGGTGACCCCGGGGGATAGCGCACGCGGGTGCTGGCAGGCCTGCAACCCCCGTCCAGTGCTTCTGAAAGAAAGAATTTTCTTAAAGAAAGAAGAGCGGGCTCTGAGCCCAGAGTCTTTGCTGTGCAACAGCAAGTTGCCAGAAAAGAAGAGAAACCAAACGAATTGTTTTATTATCCATGCGTTTATTTTTGCTGGCTTCCTCCCGTACACTTTGAATCGATTTCCCTTTACAGTGCTGATTTGAAATTTCCTTTGTAGATTAACTTATTTGAATAAAAACCTGAGTTGATTGAAAGGAAAACATTATTAATAATAGTGGAGATGGTAAACATTTGGGTGGGGTACTCAAATGCCTCACATTTGGGAAATACGATAGTTGGGCACATCCTCCTGCACAGAACCCCAAGTCCTCCACTCACCGCTTTGCTCCCATTTTCTCCTCCCTTCTGAGTCCCCCACTGCGACTCCCAAGACCATGTGTGTGCAGCGTTGGAGGGGGCGGGGGGTGCCCTGAGGCCGTGGCCAGATGGGGTGAAAGCTGGGCTCTGGCCCCAGGTCACCACGATGCCCGAATACCTCCGGAAACGCTTCGGCGGCAACAGGATCCCCACCCTCCTGGCTGTGCTCTACCTGTTTATCTACATCTTCACCAAGATCTCGGTAAGGTGGGCACCTGCTGGGGAGATTGGCCAGGGCCCCTGCTGGGGGACTCCGCCCATGAACTTTCTCCTTCCCTTGGACACGCTCCAGGGCGCCTAGAGGGCATTGGGCGGGTAGGTGAGCATGGGCAGAGGGTGTCAGGGGAAGGGTGGAGGAAGGGACTCCCAGCTCCTGCCAAAGCTTCCTTGGCAACGCCTCGGGCAGGGCGGGTCACTGACTGCACGGGACTTCGATCTTCTCCTGAGATAGACCACGATCAGCAGTGATCAGCGGTGCTGATGGCCTTGGGCTGCCCGCCCCCCCTTGGATGGGCAGAGCTCCTGGGAAGTGGCCAAGAGCAGGGGTGTGTGCGCTCGGCCAGCCTGGCTCACGCTGTCTCATCCAGCTGGAGCCAGGACAGCTTGTCCTGTGTGAGGGTGAGGGGGGCCGAGGAGTGCCATTCCATCCGAACAGTAGCTGGCTCCACACCGGGGAAGCCTCCACAAGGGAAGTTCTGTCGGAGGAGGCGTTTGGAGAGGGGAATTGGCATTCCAGAAAGATAAATTAGAACACGCCAAAGCTGGGAGGCATGGGTGGACGCGACTTGTTCCCGAGGACCCCGAGGACTGGAAATAGGAGGCGAGTGACGGAAATGAAGCCAGGCAGCAGGCAAATCACGACAGGCCTGGCATGAAACTAACTTATTCAGGACCCTGTGGGCCTGGAGCCACTGGAGGGCTTCCCTGGGGAAGGACGAGATGACCGCGCCCGCATGGGATTAGGTGCACTGTGCGGGCGGGTGTACGAAGACCAAGGGCAGAAACCGGGCCACTGAGGAGATTGTTGTATTAGCCCAGGGAAGGGGTCTCAAATGTAATTGCCAACAGGGCTCCAGTCTGAGACCCCAAGTCTGCAAGGAGATGGGTGAAGAAACAAAATGTAAGATTCCTCTGTGTTTGCCTGAATCCAGGCTGCAGGAACCTCTGCTGCACACATCTGTCCAACCATCCATCCATCCACCCACACATCCATCCATCCATCCATCCACCCATCCACCCACACATCCACCCATCCACACACCCACCCATTCATCCACCCACACATCCATCCATCCTCCCATCCATCCATATACCCATCCACACATCCATCCACCCAAGCACTCAACTACCTGCCCATCCATCCATTCACTTTATGTTTCTACAGGTGGACATGTATGCAGGCGCCATCTTTATTCAGCAGTCTTTGAAACTGGATCTGTACCTGGCCATCGTTGGGCTGTTGGCCATCACAGCTCTATACACTATTGCAGGTATGACTGAATAAGGGGTGATGCTGGGAGGGGTGGTGGGCAGGGGCTGTGCCACCCCATCTTTTCCCAGCCTATCTTCTGGTATTCTACTGTGTTCAGACCATTTATCCATTAAACTCCACTTCATTGCCTAGATAACATGATTTCTCTTGGCTTTGTCCTAAGGAAGGAGGTTGCCCATAAGAGAGAGGATTTACAATGCAGCGCAGCTGCATCAAGCATTTCCCAATTACTCAAGACCTGGTTATCGGGGACTTACCAGGTTATCGAGGACCGCACCTGTGTCTCACACGCACTGAACAGGCTGGGCCACAGACCGCTTTGTTCTGGAGCCCAAGGCGGCGCAGCCTCGTCTCTGCCCCACAGACTTGCATCCTAGACCTCCTGGACTCTGACTGGCACAGAGAAGAGGAGTATCTGGTTTTGAATCCTCACCGTCTCTGCCTCTTATTGGTGTAATCGGCTTATTCTGTTATATGTGTATCACCTCCCGTATGCCGGACATCGTGCTGGGAGGAGGGCGAAGCAGCGAACAGACGGGCAGTCTTTGCCCAAAGGAGCTTACGTGCTCGTGGGGATGTGAGGTGTGAACAAGGAAACCAGTGCACAGTGTCAGGTGTATTGTCACAACTTGCAAGCGCCAAGCAGGAAAATTCAGCGGGTGAGCTGGGGAGGGTGGGAGGGTTTTTCCATGGGATGTTGAGCTGCGGTGGCAGTTGAACCAGACTTGAGTGATGAAGGAAGTAGCCATGAGGCGCAGGGGAAGCGCTCCAGGCGGAGGGAAGGACAATCGCAGGCTCTGACGTGAGAGCACGGTTTGCCTGTTTGCGGGGCTGCAAGGGCGGTAGATGTGGCTGAGGCTGAGCAAGCACAGGTCCAGGTTGTGCCCCGCCCATAGGCGAGGCAGTGGCACGGAGGGCTGGAAGGACACGGAATGAGCCTGGACTGAGGGCTATGTGCTGTGGCACCACGCAAAGGCCTCTGCTGCTGGAAGATCGCGGCTGAGGTTTCAGCACGGAGGGGACCGTGTGCCTGAGTCCAGGGGAAGGGAAGGGCCGGCCACGCGTGCAGTTTATCTTCGTGTCTCCTTGTTTGGGCCTGTCACCCCACTAGACTGTAAGCTCGGGGAGGCCTGGCGGCCTGCTGTTCTGTTCGCCTCTGTATCCCACTGTGTAGAACTAGGTGGGGACCTACCAGATGTCAGCGACGATCGAATGAGAAACTAAGCCCAGCGCCTGGCACATGATAAATGCCCCCTGATCCTTGGCATCGAAATGATGGTGGGTGTCAGTGGTACCAAACTTCAGGTTCTCACCACGCTCCAACCGGTGAACTACCCGGCAGGACAGCAGGGCATTGGGCCAGAAGGCAGGCAGGTCTCTCCCAAGGACGGAGCGTCACAGGAGAACTCCACACCCACGGGCATGGACTTTATTGCAGTGACCTTGCCCACCGGTACACGTGTTTATGTCAGACAAGGGAAGAGGGTGGAGGGAGGGGTAGGGAGGAGACTGGAAAGACTGCCCTGACCAGGATTATTACAAGCATTTTTTTGGTGGCAAAACCAAGAATCCTCTGAGGCAAACCACCATGACCCTGTGCGGGAAGCCTGTTAGGGCTCTGAAGACCTCGCATCCCTTTTCCCACATTAGAAGCAAAGGTATTCAGAGCGTGGGACTGCGGCCCAAGCGCCACTCCCCGTGTCACTTGGCAATTACTGGGTACGGACACTGGCAAACTTAGGGGCTTAAAACAGTGGTGATCGTTGCCCACAATTCATTTCACCGATTGTCTGTTGGTGGGTTTTGCTGGTCCCGCCTGCTCAGTTGAACTGCCGTTAGGTGGCACCGGGAACAGCCGGCTGGAGCCAGAGGGCCCCCCTGCCTGGGCGGTCAGCTGGGCGCTCCCTCCATGCGGACCATCCTCCACTGGGCTAGGCAGGGCTCCTTAAAGCAGCACGGTGGCCCTGACCAGCGATTAGTGGTTAGAGCGTTGGACCTCGGACCGAAGGGTCCCAGGTTCAATTCTCGGCCCAGTCCAGTCGGGGTGCATTTGGGAGGCAACTGGTCGATGTGTCTCTCTCACATAAATGTTTTTCTCTCTCGATCTCTCCCCTTCTCTCCCTCTAAAAAAAAAAAAAAAAAAAAAAAAAAAAAAAAAAAAAAAAAATCAATGGGGGAAATATTCTCCGGTGAGGATTTAAAAAAAAAGGAAAAACGGGAATGCGCAGGGGGTGTTGTGGCCATCTTTGCAGACCGTTAACCCTGAGAGCTCTCCACCGCTGGATCGTGACGGTCAGGGTCCCTCTGTGACGCAGAGTAACTCCTCCCCGTCAGCGTGCCCGACCCTCAGCTCAGTCCTCGCCCCTCCCTCCCCAGGTGGCCTGGCTGCTGTGATCTACACGGATGCTCTGCAGACTGTGATCATGCTCGTAGGAGCATTCACCCTGATGGGCTACAGTAAGTGGGGTCCCCGGCCACTGGGGTGGATGCCAGCACCCCCTCAGCAGGGCATCTGCCCTCACCGCTGGGACCAGCACACCCAGCTGTCCGAAGTCCTGCTTGAGGCATGGTGACTTAGCAGAAAGCAAACGGTGCTTATCATGAAAACTTGCTGGGTTTTTTAAAGTAAAAATTAATAGCTCGCCTATATTAATATGGATGAGTGATTAAATAAATAAATAAAGGGGGGTATTTTTTCATCATTTCACTCTTAGCCTATCTTTGCCTTTATATTCTAAGCAGGTTCCTTGTAGACATATAGTTCAGCGGTTCTCAACCTGTGGGTCGCGACCCCTTTGGGGTCAAACGACCCTTGCACAGGGGTCGCCTAAGGCCATCGGAAAACACATATACAATTACATATTGTTTTTGTGATGAATCGCTATGCTTTAATTATGTTCAATTTGTAACAATGAAATTGGGGGTCACCGCAACATGAGGAATTGTATTAAAGGGTCGCGGCATTAGGAAGGTTGAGAACCACTGATATAGTTGCTTTTTAAGTCTTAATCTGACAATCTCCACCTTTTAATTTGTGTCTTCGGGTTAATTCCATTCATGTCATTATAGATAGGGTTGGATTAAAATCTACTACTGGCCAGTTGTTTACTTGTCCCATTTGTCCTCCAGCTCCATTTTTCTTCTCTTTAATCCTCACCCGAGGATATTATTTGAGTGCTGGCCTAGGGTTTACGGTATTCATCTCAGTCTACCATAAAAAAATTTTAAAAAGCCTTCCAATGTGTAACCTGGTGAGAGCCGCATTATTTCGAGGTAACCCTGAATCCTTCCAGTGAATGAAAGAAGCAGATTCCAAATGGCAGACTTGATTCTTTCTTGGAGCCGCTCACGCTTATGCGGACGCTGTGCCCTTGTGGGTAGTGTCTCGATGAGCCAGCTCCATCCAGCCCGTGAGGCTGGCGCCACGGGGCCCCACTGACAGATGAGGAAACAGCCTCCGAGAAGGGGAGTCGCTAGCTCAAGGCCACACATCTGTGCACCGCTCTTGCAGTACCTGAACTGAGAGGCGCTGAGACGTGCAGAGGAGAAAGCATGCTTCCTTAACGCAAGGCTGCGTAGCCTGGGGCCTCTGAGCAGAATTCAGGGTGTCTGTGAGCCTTAAGGAGGGGGGGGGGGTGCAGAAACCACCTCTATTTTATGAATCTATCATTGAAATGTTGCATTTTTCTATTATACATGTAGGCACCAAATCATGGCAGTATTAGCCGTGCCTGTGCCTTTGGTATCCCAGGACGCACCAGGCGTTCTTATCCGGGTGTCCTTACAGTTGATGCTGATGCACTGAAACCCTGTTTGTGCTCAGGGCTGCTTTGAAACAACATTGTTATTAGCCCCCCTGCTAGGTTTTTACTACTTAATGGGCAAATACATAAATTACTGGCTCATAGTAGCTTTTACGTTTTGATGATTGCCTTTCCTACATTTGATTTCCTTGACAAGCCTACCTATTTTGTGTGATGCATTTAGCAATATTATTCTGAAAAGCAATCCATACTCGCTACCAAAGGCATTAAAAACACAAAACAAGAGGCTGAGACCTGTAAGGTGCTAACTTGCCTTGGTAGCCGTCGTCTGAGTGGGGTTTCACTGTCTCCACCAATCCTGCCACTGCTGGGCTCCCCCTGAGCTCCTGGCAAGCGCTCCCTCTGACGTCCAGGCTTTGCTGCGGTCGGAGGGCTGGACGGCCTGGCGGAGAAGTACTTCCTGGCCCTGGCCACCAACCGGACTGAGAACAGCAGCTGCGGGCTGCCCCGGGAGGATGCCTTTCATATCTTCCGAGACCCGCTGACCTCCGACCTCCCGTGGCCCGGGATCCTGATTGGAATGACCATGCCGTCCCTCTGGTACTGGTGCACGGACCAGGTACAGCACGCTGTGGGGTGGCTGTGCCCGCCTCCTCCCCGCACTGTCCTCGCGTCTGCCTTTCTCCCCCACCATCCTTGATGGCGCCTCCCTTCCTACTGTTCTACACGTTATCCTACTTCTTGCTCTGCTCACGGGATGGCGAAGTTTAATACGCCCTGCCGGCTGCCCGGAAGCAAAGGGAGAAACCTTCCGAGGGAGGGTAAAACTGGGCCGGTGTTGTTTGCTCAACACTCACTGGGCGTCATCTAAGTGCCAGGCCCTTGGAAATCACCAAACAAACCGGCGGGGCTCGCGGAGCTCCTGGAGGGACAGACAGACAGACAGTAAGTGACGTGCATGTCACAGGTGGTGAGTGGCATTAAAAGCAGAGCAGAGCCGGGGCCGGCTCAGTGGCTGAGCATTAGCCTATGACCAGGAGGTCACAGTTCAACTCCCGGTCAGGGCACCTGGCCAGGGACGGGCTCAGTCCCCAGTAGGGGGCGTGCAGGAGGCAGCCGAGCAATGATTCCCTCTCATCATTGATGTTTCTATTTCTCGATCCCTCTCCCTTCCTCTCTGAAATCAATGAAAATATATATTTTTTAAAAAGCAGAGTGGGGCCCTGACCGGTTTGGCTCAGTGGATAGAGCGTCGGCCTGTGGACTGAGAGGTCCCAGGTTCGATTCCGGTCAAGGGCATGTACCTGGGTTGCGGGCACATCCCCAGTAGGAGGTGTGCAAGAGGCAGCTGATCGATGTTTCTCTCTCATCGATGTTTCTAACTCTCTATCCCTCTCCCTTCCTCTCTGTAAAAAATCAATAAAATATATTTTTTTAAAAAAAGCAGAGCAGGGACAGAGGGGTTGGGTGTGGGGTGCAATTCTAAATAGGGGGGTGAGGGGAGATGTGCCTGGGTGACCTGAGCGCAGGCTCAGGGAGGAGAACAGGGCTCCATCCGGTGGTGGCGGGGGAGAGTTGGCAGCAGAGGGCGCCGCGGAGCACAGCTGTCGGGCACACGTGGCTGGTGTGAGAACAGAGGGAGGGAAGCAGACGGCAGCAGTGTGTTACACGCCTGCCTGTACAGGAAAGAGTACAGGCTGAACCTCCGCACTCACTGGGACGTGCATGGAGGCCTCCGGGTGGGCGCGCCTAGACGGGCCTAAAACGGACAAGAGCAGGCACTGTGGGCAGAGGCGCCAGGGCGGCGGGACCGCTTCCCGCGCAGCCACTTTCTCAGGTTTCAAAGCCAGTGACTGTGTCTCCGGTTGAAATGTTTTGTTTTGTTTTCTGTTACATCAACAGTCAGACCCGCGTACCGTTTTAGAGGCCACGTTGCACAGTTAGAGCTGATGCGAGTTTAACTAAGGGAGGCACTGCTGAGAGTGCAGTGAGGTCACCCCGTGGCTGACCTCCGCATGAGAGCTGAGCACCATGGCAGCGCGGGTGCAATACCACACGCGGCCCCTTTAAGCGGCAGACCCCGCCCCCTCAGAAAGCTCAGGTGGGGGAGCCCAGGGAGACAGGTCGGGTCTAGGCTGACAGCATGGGCTCCACCTTGAACAGACCCAGAATCCAGTCCAGGCAGCATCTCCGTGAGACACGATTTAGCACCTCAGCCTCCGTTAAGTGGGGTTACTGATAGTTTTGAAAGAGGGGAGCGTGGGGAACTGGGTCACAGTGCTCTTGCTGCAGGGACAGTTAATATGCATTAAAAACATTTAGTTTTTTTTTAAAAAAAATATGTTTTATTGATTTTTTTTTTACAGAGAAGAAGGGAGAGGGATAGAGAGTTAGAAACATCGATGAGAGAGAAACATCAATCGGCTGCCTCCTGCACACCCCCTACTGGGGATGGGCCCGCAACCCAGGTACATGCCTTTGACCGGAATCGAACCCGGGACCCTTCAGTCTGCAGGCCGACGTTCTATCCACTGAGCCAAACCGGTCAGGGCCGCACTTAGGTTTTTACACGGTGTATGGTACTGCTGGGCACCGCTGGCCAGCTTACATAAGTCAACCTCCGCCCGTGTCCTTGAGAGTCCTCAGGCCCGTAGGGGCTGCACTCCAGTGTGTACCCTCCAGGTCACCGCCGGCCACCTGCTTTGTTCAAGAATTGGAGGCTTATCCAAGGGGCTCGGCCTCCTCCCGAGGGCCCGGGAGGGCGAGAGGGTGCAGGAACCCGAGCCCCGCGCGCCGTGGTGACGACGACAACGACGCCTTGGCTGCGCAGTGTTGCTGTTGATCGGGGTCGGCAGAGCCCAAAGGCTGTGGTCCCCGTGTGATCGATGCCTTCGCCAGCACAGCCTTAGGCTCGTGTGAGAGCAGACGACAGGCAAGGCGACACCCACTGCTCACGGACGGCGAGCTCGGGCCCGATCGTACTGGGCAGACACGGAGGAGGTGACGAAGGACCGCTAGGAGTAACAGCACGCGCCTGTCCCCATCTCCCCGCCGGCTATGCATAGTGCACCCCCTTCTCGAACACGGTGAGCCCGGAGGCTGTTGCCCAGGGACACCCTCCCCGGCTGGTGGGTTTTTGAGCAGCGCCGCTGCCTGGAAACGTGCTCCGCTGTCTCTTAAATTCGTATCTGGAGGCTCTACTTCGAGGAATAAGAGCCAGGATTCTCCTGGGTCCCAGCTCCTCCCTAGAAACGCTGTTGCCAAACGGGCTCTTTCCTGGGCTCCGCATGGACGGGCCAGGACCGCGGCCGCCGCGCGTCACGGAGCAGGGAGGAGCATCTGCAGGCGTGACGCCCTCACGTTCCCCACCGCGTGCTCACGGGCCTCCGCTCCCCATGAGAGGTGCCTGTTTGGAATCCTGAGAAACGACAGAACCAGTGACACCAACTTCTAAACACCATGGCTCCGGGCTCCAGAGGGAGGCCTCCCTGCGCCTGTCTGCCTCGGACACGCAGCTCCCACGTCTTAGTCTTTCACGGGCAGCATCCAGGCGGGAGCAGTGCAGGGGGTGCGGGGCGGGGGGCGGGGGCGGAGGGTGTATCAAACCTGAATGAGCTCCGGGAAAGCTGGGCATCAGGCGCTGAAGTGGCTCCAGGAACCGCGGACTCGGTCCGGTTCCCTCACCATTGTCCTCCTTCCTTTGGCTAATCCTCACCAAGGATATTTTTGCCATTGATTTTTTTAGAGAGAGTGGAGGGGAAGGAGGAAGGGGAGAGAGAGAAACATCGATGTGAGAGAGACACATCGATTGGTTGTCTCCCACACGTGCCCCGGGAGCTGGGGATCAAGCCTGCATCTGAGGCACCTGCCCTTGACCAGGAATCAAACCAACGACCCAACACTCTGACGGCTGAGCCACACCGGCCCGTGCACCCTCGTCTTCCTTTCTCACCCGCTGACTTCATTGTCTCCCACGCAGGCCAACAGGAAGGGGCTGGCAACTGCTAAGTCCCCATCCAGCCCTGCAGTGCCGGGCTCTGGCTGGCCCAGCGGGGGCCGGTGCTGACCCCGGGGCGGGCGCTGTGCCCAGGATGGTCAGCAGCTTGTGAAGAGGGCACGGATTTCAAAGGAGGGGGCAGGACACCAGGAAGACTCCCACACTGATGTCCACTGTACAACCAACGGGGTCCCAACGTGGTCCTGCTCGCCACCGCATCGCCATGGTAACGACACAGTTTACTCCTGCACAGAAAGGGCCTCTCCCTTCTCCAGATGCTCCAGGACCCCAGGCCTAAGGAAGCAGGAGAGAAAGCTCTGAGCGCGGGATCCAAGCCGGAGGCTGGAGGAGGATCGAGGGGACCGGTCTCGGCAGAAAACACCCTGGGGAAAGTCGTGCGCTTTGAGGGGGGAGATCTCGGCAAGGCCTACCTTCACCCCACCCAGCAGAGTTTTTGAGGAGGCACCAGACAAGACGTAGGCACACTGTGCCTTAGTCACAAGCCCAGACATCCCAATCCTGCCGGCAGCCATGCGCCAGGCCCTCGCGGTCCCTCTCTCAACTCCTCACTCCAACCAGACCGGCGCGCTGCCTTCTCGCCTCAGTCCTTTTAAGGCCCCTCCACCACCAGGACAAAGTCACTCAAAAAGCAGCCAGGCCATTACACCTGCCGGCTATCCCCCCGACCACCTTCCTGCTGCGGCCATGGCCAGTGTTAGCTGTTTCCCGTGTCTGAACTGTGGTTGCGTGGCTGTCTGATCTGGTTTCCGAGCTCTAACGCTAACTCCCTTCTCTTCTGGGGACCTGTTTGAACGTCTTTCTGTCCTGGGGACCTGTTTGAACGTCTTTCATCCAACAACAGCAGTGATGACGACAGTAATCACTAGTGGTCTCTCTGCGTAAGAACTGCTAAGCACCTCAGAGCAAGCGGTTGGGATCCCCATTCGGCAGATGGGAAGACTGAGGGCGGGAACTTTAAGGAACTTGTCCGCGCTCACAGAGACCTGGTGGGGCGGGATCCACACCTGAGTCTGTCTGTCCTTCTAACCTCTCTATTCATTTGCTCCGACTCACCCACTGGAGGGTCTTCATTCTGGGGCTTATCCAGAACCTCGTTTATGTAAGAGAGAACCTCCCAGCTGCATACCCACCGCCTGTCGCCAAGCCCACCTCCACGACCTCTCCTGACAGGCCTCCCGCCTTCCCACCAGAGGGGACATCTGTGCCCGCTGCTGTAGGCGGAGGGAGGGGGCAGATGCGTGCCAGGCGCCGGGCGGGTGAGCAGAGCTGGGTGAGGGCCCTGCCCCCTCGCGTTCATTCCTCCTGGTCACCTTCTTCCAAGCCAGATGTTGGTTACCTGCTCAGTGCCACCTGATTGCTGTCCCTTTTAGGGCCTGAAAGCTACACAAGCAGACTCCAGTCTGGGTGGCCACCTGTGACCGGGCTCTTTGGGAGCTGCTGACTGGGGTGTCCAGTGGGCACAGGTGCCTGCCCTGCGTGTCTGCAGGCTCTGGTGGTGCCGTTGTCACTGAGTTGGACATTGTCCTCGATCATTTTGGCGTCTTCTGGCAATTATGTGATAGGGTCCACGGGCCTGGAGATGAGGCACCCCTCAAACAGTTCCCCCCAAAGAGATGTGCATGCCTGCCCTGCGGAGCTGCCACCGGCGGGGGGTGGTCGGGGCTGGGGCAGATCCCACCTCCCGACACTTCCCTTTAAGGATTCTTGGCTGATTTGGTGAGGACCTTAGTTGTCTGCAGGAAAAAGACAGTTTAAGTCTTTATTTTCTTGATCGAGAGGTGGTATTATCAACAGTAACAATGAATACTTACTGGGCAGTTATTGTCAGACCCTATTCTAAATATTCTAAATGGTTAGACTTCATTTAATTGTCGAAACAGTTCTCATATGCTCCCCATCTTATAGATCGGGAAACTGAGGCAAGGAGAGGTGAAAGTGTTTGCCCACGACCACAGCAGAGAAGTGGGGAGCGGGACTTGAACCCCAGCTATCAGTGTGCAGATCGGCATGGAAGCCAGCCTGGCAGCCGGACTGAGGGCTCAAACGGTGCCATCAGAACGGCTTCTCCGTCCTCCAGCTCCTCGCCTCCTTCCCCCGAGATGACTTCCGTCTCAGGCTTCCTGGCAGAGGCGGAGGCAGCCGGGGCAGGGAGCCCCCAGGCGGCTGCAGGCGGGAGGGGCCTCTGGGCTGTGCCCTTTGGGGAAGAGGTCCGGTGGGGCTGTAACTGGCCTGCACTGGGTGCTGGGTGCGCACGTTTTCTTCACCAACCACGGCGGCCGGGGAGCTGGCCAGGCGCACCCCAGATAAAGGAGCGGGGACGGGGCAGGGCGGGGTGGTGGTCACCCCCTGACCACAGGGGGTGGGAAGAGGAGACAGACGCCTCCTCAAGAAGCCGGGCGAACCGAGGCCTGAGCCGGCTGCACCTGCGAGGACTGTGCCGCCAGCGCCTCACCCACTGTCTTCCAGGTGATCGTGCAGCGGAGCCTGGCGGCCAAGAACCTGTCCCACGCCAAAGCGGGCTCCCTGATGGCCGCGTACCTGAAGGTGCTGCCCCTCTTCCTCATGGTCTTCCCCGGCATGGTCAGC